>NW_017731608.1:356051-362735 GCF_001890085.2 Hipposideros armiger
GAGTCCCGGGGGTGCCTTCTCTGTGACTGTCCAGGCAGCTGGTGTGTATTAACCATTTTCTTAGTGCCAGCCACTCGGCTCTTGTCCCGGGGCCAGAGACGCCACCCTGTGCTGCTGAGACTGAGCAGGGCTGCTCTGGCTTCTGGGCTGGGCTGTCCTCCCTAGCCTATGCACACCACACCTTCCGCCAGCCCTGGAAACCTACCACCCTCAGGCTGCAGGTCAGAAGAGGCCTTACAGAGCACCTTGTCTATCCAGCCCCCTTGCCCTGGTCAGAATCCCTCTCCACCATTCCCTCCATGGCCCTTCCAGCTTCTGCTATGTTACTCAGCAGTAACAGGAAGCCCATTACCCCCCAGGCTGCCCTTCCAGCCCTGTTATGACGGATCCACACGTGGCCTGTCCTTACCCTGGCGGTGGAGCCTCCTATGCCCTCAGACACCTCCTGAGTGCTGAAGGACAGAGCCCTGGGGAGTGGACAGGGTTCTGTCCTGCACCAGGAGGGCGACAGAGGCAGCCCTGTATGGACGCTGCGTAGGCTCACAGAAGCCTCCCAGATGAGGTATAGGGGCTGAGTGTGTAGCTGTGCAGATGAGCCATCCATTCATGGAAAATTTTGAAGCCCCCCACACACACACACACACCCCAATCAGGTACCTTGAATGTGGCGCTGGCCCTTTAAAGCAGATCAGGGGCTGGCTTTTGGGGGGAAACAGCCCAGATTTCTGCCATCTGCTTACAAGCATGGGCCAGGGAGGGGGGCCACCCCAGCCCCCGACAGGGGCATTGGAAGGGCAGGTGGAGCCAGTGGCATTGATTGCAGTAACCTGATCCCGTGGGGGAGGCAGCAACGACAGCAGCAGCGCAGCGCGGGCCGGACTGGGGCAGGAAGCTGCCTGCAGCTGAGAGCTGGGCTGGGAAGGGCTGGGGCCCAGGTCGGCAGCCGCTGTTTCCTCTCCCGGCCCATCTATTTTTAATGAGCTCCCCAGGCTTCTGCAGTGGACAGGACGCAGAAAGGCAGGCCCAGGCAGTGGAGGCCCAAGGCCCCAGCCTTGACCTGAGCCCTGGCCCCCCCACCCTTCTGGGCATGAGAGGGCGGCCCTGGGGCCCCGCAGCCCCCTGGCCGGGCAGGGCTCTCCATGCAGCTGGTGCTGAAGATGGATTCGAGCCCAGACAATGACAGCTGGTTGGAGGATCAGTGGGAGCGCTGGTAGGGGTGCGGGGGCCGGTGGGGAGGGGGGAAAGTTTGGGGGGCAGCTCCATTGAGCTCTGGGTCTCTATTTGGTCTGACTGAGGTGAGAGTCAGAGGGCATGGGTCTCCTAGGCTCCCCTGGGTGCTGGGCCACGACCTCTCCTGGGTGACCTTGGCTTATGGATTTTTCTTGCTCTAAACCTTAATCTCATTTGGGAAAATGCTCAGAATTCTCCCCAACTTCCCCAACAGAATTCTCCCAAATGTCTCATGCACACCAAGCCAGGTGGAGCCTAGGGCTGGGTGTGAGCAGGTACAGGAGGCAGGCAGGCAGGGCAGTGGGGTGGGGGCACAGGGCTGGGGTAGGGGGAGAGGGTCCGGTTAGTGTTCTGGTGCTAACGTGCCCTGGCCTGCCCCCTGAGCTCATGGCACCTCCAGACCCCACCCCGAGGTCTTCATTGACCCCATCTGTGCAGCCTCCTGTTCAGGGTCCATATGCTGAGCAAAGCAATTTTGTGGTTGAAGAGATGAGACCAAGAACAGAGAATGGGGGCCTACTTTCTCCTGGAACAGGCTGAAGCTAGCCATACTGACACCAGATTGCCCTTCATTGCTCCACAGCTCTAGCAGCATGGGTCCTACTGGGCTGGGGGCATGGAGCACTCCTCTGGGGCTGGGAAGGGGCCTGCGCCAGCGCCTTGAGTTTTGTTGCTGCAGGGATTGCACAAGGAAACCCCCACCCGCCGCCCCAACTCCAGGCATCCCGCAGAGTCTCTTCTCAACTCTCTGCATTCTGCAGGGGTGAACAGGCCTTGGCACCTGCCTTGACCCTGGGAGGCATTTCTCTGGCAGAGCTGAGGCTCTGACCAGCTGGGCCTTCGAGGCACTGCCTCTTGTTTGGCAACAGGATGGACAACTCTCAGCTGGGAGGCGCAGGAGTAACCTGGAGCCTCTCCTTCTTCGACTGCCACTCCAGGAGGACTGGAGTGGGCATGAGCCCAAAACTCCCTGCCTGTTAGTTACCCCTTGCATTGGGACAGGCGGACCCCAAGTCCCATCATCTGGGGGCTGTGATCTGGCTTCAAAGGGCTTCCCCTTGGAAGACATGCTAGGGAGACATCAGTGGGCTGAGCAGTCCCCCTGTGTTGTAACTTGGGCTTCCTATCCCCACCAGGCTTACCCATGACATCAGTCTGGAGGAGTTTGAGGATGAAGACCTCTCAGAGATCACCGATGAGTGTGGCATCAGCCTGCAATGCAAAGACACCCTGTCCTTACGGGTAAGGTTGGGCTCCCAGGAGCCCCTGAGTGGGGTGGCAGGATGGGGAGGGACAGGATTAAGGGCGTCCCCAAATCTACAAAGGTGCTTTCAGGGTCTAACCGCACCCTCATTAAATGAACTAACATGCAGGAAGCATTCAGTACAATGCTTGGCCTATCTTGGTGCTCAGTCAGAATTTTTTTTCTTTTTTGCTAGGAGTTAAGGTAGGAGGCAGCTCCTTCAACTGCCTACAAGAAGGGAGGGGGCAGGAGGTCTTAAGATCTAGGAAGGTAGCAGGTAGGGCCTGAGCTAAGGGAAGGCTCAGGACTATCCTAAATCCTTTTGGGAGTGGCCTTGGCAGAGGGCCTGAGGCAGAGCAGGGTGGAGTCTGGTGAAATCTGCAGTGCTTAGGGGCAGGAAAAAAGGGCCAAGGCACTCCCTCGGCTGCCCTTGCACCAAACCACACCACATGGCTTCGCAGACCCTCTCTGACCTGCAGTCTTAAAGGCCCCTTTGGAGGGTCAACCCAGCATTGCTGCTTTTGACCCCATGGCTTTGTCATAGGNCTGCAGCCCACGCCGTCGCCGGCAACTCATGGCAGCCCAGCTCCAGGTTGAGCTGTTGTTCAGCATCTTAGCTGTGGAGGACAGTGTCACTGGCCCTCATATGTGGGATCCGAACCGGGGCCCTCTGGCATCCCAAGCAAGTTCTTAACCATCGCGCCACTCGGCCGGCCCAGAGCTCGCACTTTTGAGCAAGCTTTAAACTCGACCAGCCCCAACAGAGTACTATTATTGTTATCCCACTTTTCAGATGAAGAAACTGAGGCATAAAGAGGTTAGATAAGTGGCAGAGCTGGGTCGGAACCCAGGCAGTCTGATTTCAGAGCCACCCTGAAAAGAGAGTGCCCTGGAGTATTGGGAGAGAGTTGGTGGAGGGGGTAAGCATGATATGGACCTGGAAGGGTGGGGAACGTTTGTTTGTTGATAGTTGGGTTCAATAAATATGTGTCCTTTTTTCTGATTCTAGAAATGCTCCAACCAGTTACTAATAGTTGCCTCTGGATATGGAATGGGGGAGGGGTTTTCACTTACTTTGCGTACTTCTGTACTCTTATTTTTACAAGTATAGGCTACTTCTGTAACTTACAAAATAATTTTTTAAATTTCATATTAAAGTGATACATGTTCATTACAGGCATATCTCGTCTTATTGCACTTCACAGATATTGCATTTTTACAAATTGAAGGTAAGAACCTCCACTAGCAAAAGTTTACAGCCCGCTGAAGACTCAGATGATTGTTAGCATTTTCTAGCAATAAAAGTTTTGGTGGTTTTTTTTTTTTAAGTTTTTATTGGGGAATTGGGGGAGGGGAACAGCGTTGGGGAATCAGGGAAGGGGAACAGACAAGTTGCTGTCCTTTTGTTCTTCAGTCTAGTTTATGGAGGACGTCGCTTCACTGGCTCATGTTGGTATTATCATTGCACTCTTCCCAGGTGAGGCAGATGGGTCGCCGGCCACTGGATGGCCGCTCACAGCGGCTCTTGGCAGCTCATGCTGGCTGCCGGCCACTCACAGTAGTTTATGCTGCTTTACTGCAGCCTACGCCGTTGCTGGCGACTCATGGCAGCCCAGCTCCAGGTCAAGTTGTTGTTCACCATCTTAGTTGTAGAGGGCACAGCGTCACTGGCCCTCATGTGGGATCTGAACTAGCTGCTCAGAGTTGGCGTCCTAAGCCAACTCTTAACCAATGCACCACTCAGCTGGCCCAAAAGTATTTTTAAATTAAGGTATGTACATTGGTTTTTTTTTTAGACATAATGCTATTGCACACTTAATAGACTACAGTATAGTATAAGCATAACTTTCATATGCACTAGGAAACCAAAAAGGTCGTGATGCGCTTTATTGCGCTATATGCTTCATTGTGGCGATCTGGAACCAAACCTGCAATATCTCCGAGGTATGCCTGTATAAAGGAAAATCCATAAGAGAATTTAGAAACCGATGCAATGGATACATTGAGCAGAGTAGGTGGGAGGAAGGGGAGGGACAGTAGGACAGTCCATGTGGGAGGGACAGAGGATGCTCATGGAAAGTGCAGTGAGCAGTCTGCCCTGGGTTCATGGGTGAAAGAGACAGTAGAAATCAGCTCATCCAAGCCAACCCTCTCCCCCTGCACTTCAGAGGAAACAGAGAAGCTAAGAGGCTTTCCCAAGAACACACAGCAAGTTAGAGGCAGAGCTGGGACAGAACCTCGGCCCCATGACTCTTTGGATGGTGGTGATTTTACCCTACCACGCTGCCTCAGAGATGAGAGAGGCCACCGAGAGATGCAGGGACCTCCTCACTTATCTCATCACAAGGGGGACACACTTGGCTTGTCCTTCATTCCTACTCAGCAAACATTTGTACTTTGCCAAGCTCACTCCAGAAGCAGACATGGGCCTGGTCATCCTGCAGGCAATGGTGTAGAGGGCAATCAGACAGGTAGACAGGCCTCACAAGAGAGGCTAGTAGGCGTGGGTAACTAGGATCATGGGCCTTGGGGTCAGCAGGGTCAGGAACGGGTCTTTTCAGCTCAGGCCTGGTGGGGGAATGAGTATCACCTAAGAGGAGGAGGGGTGACGAGGGAGGGGCAGCATGGACGAAGGGCCCACAAAGAGAGCAAGCAGGGTGTCTGCCACCCAATCTGGCACGAGTGTGGAGAGCACGGCGTGCAGAACTTGAAGGCCATGTTGGGAACCTGGCCTGTTCACCAACTGGCAGTGGGAACAGCAAGGCTTTAGGCAGGGGACGACAACATCACACCCATGCCTTGGGGAGATCACTCTGTCTGCTGGGGGGAGAGTGGATTGGATGGGGAGGCAAGGGGACCACTGGCCATCCTGCAGGGGAGAAAGGATCAGGGAAGATGTGAGGAAGATTTAAAGGATGGACGATTGGTGAGGGGTCTGGTATAAGGAGTGGGGGAAAGGTAGGAGTCCCAGATGATGCTGGGCCCCTTGGGGATGGGGTGCCCAGTGGGAGCGCTTTGGCAGGCAGGGAGGTGAAATTATTATGAGACCTGCTGAATCTGAGGTTGGTGGTCCTTACGGGACCCAACTGGAGGATTCAAGCAGGCAGTTGGTTTTGGGTCCAGGGCCTGTTGGAGAGGATTGGGCTGGGGCAGAGGATCCTGGGAGCCTCATCTTAGAGAGGTGCTCACTGAGGCCTCAGAGAGAACATTGCTGTGCAGGAGACAGCAGATTGAAGGGACACGGCCCGGGACCAGGCTGAGGAATGCCAGCCCCGGGACCCGTTTAGCCAGCCATGGTTTGGTAGGCGGCCGGCCGGCGGGGTGGGGGGAGTGATTGCTGCTGGAGGAGCTTCCCAGCCCATAACCCCAGCCCTTGACAGCGCCCCCTAACCTGGCTCTCGGTGCACCTTTGGTGTGGGGACAGTGGGGACTTGCCTCACAGCCCAGACAAGGCCAAGGCAGGATTTCCACCCCGGTTCTTTGATGTCAGAGCCTTAGAGTTGGTCTCTGGATTGTTGGAACTGGGCCAGTTATGGCTTGGGACCCTGGTAGATTCCACAAATTGGGTCACTGCCGCCATCCGCACTAGGGGTTCTTCCCCTTTCTAGAATGCCATCTCTGTCTGCTGGCCCCACTCTTGTAGTCATTCACAAAAAACATCTCGGGAGCATCGACTATGGGCACTGGAGATGCACGTGGTGCTGTGCATGTGACTGCTTTCCGTGCCGCAGTCAACCAGTGCTTCCTTTAATAGGCATGTGTTTCGTGCCTGCGGCATACAGGGCCTTGGGCTTTATGCACAGATGACAGCGAGGGTGGGGATGGTCCCAGGGGGAAAATGATGGCCCCTGCCTTCAGGAAACAGCTCTGTGAGAGAGTGGGCAGCCCAGCACCAGGACTGGGAGCCTGATGCCAGGCTGGTATGACCTGGGGCAGAAAGTCTGTCATGGAGCGCAAGGGGAGGAGCTCCCCGCAGGTCCCACCACATCTCACAATGGTGCCCTGTGTGTGATTCATCGCACGAAACCATAAGGTCACACATTCTGTCTTGACTCATTATACTACCTGCCATCTTCCACATTAATACACGGTCTTTATAATATTCACCCAGAAGGCTGCATAATACTCCTTCCAGGGAATTTAACCGGCCCCCTGGTGCTGGGCTATTTGGTGGTTTTCTGTTGTTTGCTGGTATGAGGAATACACATCCT
>NW_017731608.1:368950-372058 GCF_001890085.2 Hipposideros armiger
GAGAACAAGGCTTTGAGGGGTTGCAAGGGTTTGGAGCCCGGGACCTCAGGCTGTGGCAGGGTTTCCCCTTTATGGTATGGGGTTCCTGAGGAAGGTGGGGCAGGACCTGGAAAGAGGGGCATCTTAAGTGGTCCCCGCGGTGAGAGGTCATGGGAAATTGTGAAGAGTTGGTGATGGGGAGCTCAGAGGCGCAGCCAGTTTGAAATGTGGGCAGCTGGGAATTCCCAGAAGGAAGGGACGAGAAAGGGGAGGTGGAGCTGCCTGGCTCGGTTGGGGGTCTAGGGCCCCTGGGCTCGGTGGCTGGATGCCAAGGAGGGTTGAATAGGATCGGGGAGAGTGGCAGTGGCCCTTTGTCTTCCGGGCCCAGTCAAGAGAGGTACAGAGGAGGCGCTCGGGGAGGTGGGGCTGTTGGTGGAGGGTGCAGAGGCTGCAGGGAAAGAATTGGTCCCTTTCCCAGGATCCTCGGGGATGGATTTTGGCAGCCAGACTCATGAATGTGAGAACCAGTGAGGGTGTTCCCAGGGGAGGGGACCTAAGTTGTGTGTGGGGAGCCTCGTATACAGGCGTTTCAGAGAGGGCTCTGGGGGGATGAGAATGTGGCGTGGGCAATCCGGGAGATCCAGGAAGAAGGGCCGCTGACAACTGTATCTGTCATTCCTCAGTCATGTGCTCCTGGGGGGTGAGGGAACCATGTTACGGTATCGTCGTTTGGATGGTTCATCCCGGTCCCCAGGCCAGCTGCTGGGAAGCCTTCCCCGTGCTTTTTTCAGGCTCTGCTAGAATGCCCCTGCCCCTTCCCTAGGCCGTAGCTTCCTCAGCTCCAGGGCATTTGGGCNCAGAGACAGCCTTGTTGAGGAAGCCAGCAGGGCAGAAGCCTAGAGAGTTGGGGGGTAGGGATATGGGGGACCAGGTTTGGGGGGGTGATGATACAGGCTACAGGGAAGAGGAGGCCCTGCTGAGCCTTCAGGCCACAGGTGAGAATTGTGGCCCCTTTCCCTCAGGGCCAGGGGAAGCTATTAAAGGATCCTGAGCTGGGAGTGGGCGACAAGACCAGATTTGCATTTCCAATGTTTTGGTTGGTTACCCAGTGGAAAACGGCCTGTGGGGGAGCCAGAGGGACATGGGGAACCTGCTTAGAGATGAGCAGCAGATCCACTGGTGTTCTAAGAACCCCCTGGGAGCCATCCATCTCTGCTCAGCACTCAGAAGGCGGGGAGAGGCTGGACCCTTGGACCACAGATGCCCCACAGATGTCACGAGTGGGACACGTGGGGTACCATGGCCAGGACCCAAGGTCACTCAACTGGCACCCTTACCTCACTCCAGGAGAACCAGGAACAGGAAGACAAGAATGGCCTCTGGACAGCAAAATGACTGGCCTTGCTCAGCTAAAGCCTCAGCACTTTACCACTTAACCCTTACTTTGCACACACTTCCAACTCAGCCTGCTACTGGCTTGAAACAGCAAATGAGAAAGGGGTAGGGCTGCTGTAGGTGTAAAGCGGATAACAGGGAGACGTGACAGCACATGGCAAGGGAAAAGGCCATGGAATAAACATCAGAACACAAAAGGCATGTTTGTTCGAGTGGGAGAGCTCAGCTCAGACAGGGTGGGGAAGCGTGGAGACTGGCATGTGCAGAATGCAGGGAGGAGCCTGCGGGGCCAGCAGGAAGGACGGGGGCCCTGGAGTAGGAGGAGAAAAGGGTAATGCAGGAAGAGGGGGCTCACATATAAAGATAGACTCCAAAGGTCAGGGCCGTCTCAAGAGACGAAACTCACCGCACAGAGTCACCAAATGTTAATATGGATGAGACCCCGGATCATCTTAGCAGGCCGCTCCACAGGGAAGCTGCTGAGGTCTCCAGATCTAGAGGTCAGAGATGGAGACCTGTGTGCCAGGCGGGTGTGATGCAGCTTTAGCCGGCGTCCTGGTGCTCAGGGCTCAAGTTTCCATGGGGAAGATGGATGGTGGAATTAGGAGGGAACCTCCCTCCTTTCCTTCCTCCCCACAGCTGCCTTCCTTGAGCCTGGAGGGACCAAGAGTCTGTTTAGCTTTTCCTCCAGGAAGGGTCTGCCAGGACTTTGACTGGGAGACCTAGCACGTCTGGTTCCTGGAGGGGGTGGGAACGGCAGGGCCTGGGTGGGCAGGGTTGGGGGTGGGGTGAGTTACAAAGGAGTCTCCTCCATTCTTGGTCGTGACCTCATAGCACTCTGCAACTCACACACTCCGCTTTGTCGACCCTCCCCAGCAGATGGTGAGCAGGTGTGGGTGGCCTCGTTTTATATGTGGGGAAACGGTAGACCTATGGCACCTTATGTCTGGGCCTTAGTGTCCTTATCTGGAAAATGGGCAAAATAAACCCTCTCCCCAGGTTGTAGTGAGGATTGAAGGAAATGCAGGGCATCAGGAAGGTCGGTAGCCGGGGCACGGCCTCTGCTCAGGAGATGGAGCAGCTAAGTGAAGAGGTCAGAATTTGATCTCAGGCCTCCTGCCTCCAAGCCTGATATGGTGGCCATTCTACCATCCTGCCCTGCTTATAAGAAGAAAGTAAGATAAGGAGCTCCCTGAACCCGCCCCGCCGGAGCTGGACTTCAAGTGCAGGCTTTTGAGCCCCCGCGCAGCGCTCTTTCCTCCATTGCCCAGGTGACCTCGGCTCCCTCATCCGTAAAGGATGATACAGCTGCCCCTGCCTGTCCCCAGGCCTGCTGCCCCAGGAAGCGGGAATATCGGGCAGTAACAAAGTTGTGGAGATGCGCTGGGAAGCCCTCTGCCCAGGCCCAAGCCAGACCCTGCAGGCCTGCTCTTAATTCGGTTTGAGAGGAGTGGGATGGAGGCTAAGGGTGTCACGTGGCAGACATCTAGCAGGCATGTACTGGGTACCTAGTGTTTGCAAGATGACCTCGCCGGTTCTGCCCTTGAGGAGCATGCAGTCCAGACCAGAGCTGGCAGGGAGGGGACCTGTGTTCATCACCTGCTGGGTACAGGATGGAGGGTGTGAGCTTCATCCACCTTTGGAGCAGGCTCCAGGGTGTCTGCAGACTTGGTCCTGTCTGCTCCACCACACCGCTGATTTACATCCACACAGACGGTGACACCAACCACAAGC
>NW_017731608.1:376373-377699 GCF_001890085.2 Hipposideros armiger
CAGCTTTCGAGTAGAGGTAAACTGCCTGTTCCGCATCCTTGAATAGGCCCATCTGAGGTCAGGTGTGGCACAAGTGAGAGGGCTGGCCCCAGAGCTGGCCATGGCCTATTGCTAAGTGGTTATGCTGAGAAGAAGGAGCAGGTAGCCTGGGTGTCAAGGGCGAGGGCACCTGCCTTCAGCACTGATCTGCCTGCTTTCCAGGGGAGCAGACACCTCCACATGAGCACATCTGCCTGAGCGATGAGCTGCCACCCCAGAGCAGCCCCGCCCCCACCAAGGACCGAGGCACCTCCACCGACAGCCCTTGCCGCCGCAGTGCTGCCACCCAGATGGCACCTCCCAATGGCCCTCCTGCTGCCCCACCTGGTGGCCGGGGTCACTCGCATCGAGACCGCATCCACTACCAGGCAGATGTGCGACTAGAGGCCACCGAGGAGATATACCTGACACCAGTGCAGAGGCCCCCAGACCCTGTAGAGCCCACCTCTGCCTTTTTACCGCCAGCTGAGAGCCGGATGTCAGTCAGCTCCGATCCAGACCCTGCCGCCTACCCCTCAACTGCAGGGCGGCCACACCCCTCCATCAGTGAGGAGGACGAGGGCTTCGACTGCTTGTCATCCCCAGAGCGGGTTGAGCCACCAGGTGGAGGGTGGCGGGGCAGCCTGGGGGAGCCGCCGCCGCCCCCACGGGCCTCGCTGAGCTCGGACACGAGTGCTCTGTCCTACGACTCGGTCAAGTACACGCTGGTGGTGGATGAGCACGCGCAGCTGGAGCTGGTGAGCCTGCAGCCGTGTTTCGGAGATTACAGCGACGAGAGTGACTCGGCTACTGTCTATGACAACTGCGCCTCTGCCTCCTCACCCTATGAGTCGGCCATTGGGGAGGAATATGAGGAGGCCCCCCGGCCGCGGCCCTCCACCTGCCTCTCCGAGGATTCCACACCCGACGAACCCGACGTCCACTTCTCCAAGAAGTTCCTGAATGTCTTCATGAGTGGCCACTCTCGATCCTCCAGTGAGTCTGCAGTGGGGAGCTGTGGGGGCCCTGGGTAGGGAGAGCTGGAATCAGGGTGTTCCCAGGAGGTGGCTTCAGGCCCATCTGGTTCAAGGCCTGAGACCTAAGGCCTGAACGCTCTCTTCCTGCTCCTCAAACCTTAGCCAGAGCTGGGACCATCGTCCTCCAGCCTATTCCCCTCACCAACAGGTGCAGAATCCTTCGGGCTCTTCTCCTGTGTCATCAACGGGGAGGAGCAGGAGCAGACCCACCGGGCCATATTCAGGTAAGAGCACCTGAGCTGGGCTGGCCAGGCAGCCGCTGGGGCCACCC
>NW_017731608.1:380439-383810 GCF_001890085.2 Hipposideros armiger
CTCCTGGCAGGCGTGGGGCCTCCTGGGAAGGAGAGAGCTGCAGCAGGACCCTGCTGCTCCGGCAGGAAAAGGAGGCTTCCAGACTGGCCTGGGGCTAGCCGGGCCTCTTGGCTGCTTCGGCTGTAGCCCCATCTTGGTCCTGTCACCCTAGCCACAACTATTAAAGTGCCATTTCCTGTCTGGACCGAAGTGGGTGTATCTACTTGGACCCCTCCTATGCCTGGCTCGTTTCCATTCCAGGAAGGCCCAAGGCTTTGCTGCACAGAATAGCTTTATAAGGGGTTCCCATCACAGGTGTGCGTCATCGTAATACTCAGCCATGTCTGGCCCGTCCCGTTTGCGCTGCTGGGCCTGGGAGAGGAGGGGTCGAGGCCCTTGTGGCCAGGGGTGCTTGGGTCGGACTCCGTAGTCTAAGGGAGAAGAGAGTATGTTTGGGAGGGAGGATCTGGCTTCCCACTGAAGTCACCCCTGGACAGATGCTGTTTGGGATGAGCAGACCCTGAGGCTGGACCTGGGTACCCTCCCTAGGGCACGTCTTCCCCATCAGGGAGGGGTGAGAGCAGGGGAGGAGAAGGGGCAGGATGAGAGAATACCGTCCACCAGGCCGGGCAGTGGCTGTGAGAGTTCCAGGGGAGCTGAAAATTCTTCAGGAATGGATCGCCGAGGCCTGTGGAAGATGTTGGGGTGCTCAGTCCTGGCCCCAAAGGCCACTATCACCTCTCTGTGAAGAGGAATGGCCCAGGGTAGGGGACTGGACAAGTCCCCTGACACCAGGGTAATGGCACCAGCCTCTCCTCCGGGGATGGGGGCAGCATGGCAGAGCCCCCCAACTTCCAGGCCCCGGGCCCTGTTGAACCCTAATCCTGTACTCTGGCGAGTTACCTCAGTGGCTGGGGGTGAAGGAGTGCAGTTGCCAGGACGAGGTAGAGGAGGAAGAGACTCAGCCCCGCCTTGGGGTACCCCAGCATGGTGAAAACCATCTCCTACTCAGGTCCCAGATGCCGGCTTCTGCCTGCCCTTCCCCCAGCAGGAGGATGGAACCCACTGCCACCTCACAAAGGGCATTAGTTCCAGGGCTCAGCGTCAGCACCAGCTCTGGACTAGGCCAGAAACCTCCACATTGAGGTTTTTCACTTGTTTGATTTTACTGACACTATAGGCCAACAGGTGCCAAACAACATCTTGTTCTAGTGTCACTGTCCAAATGGTTAAGGCCACAGACCTTTGGAGTTAGCTCTCAGTTAAAATCACAACCTTGCCTATTGTTAGGTGGACACACCACTTAATTCTGTGGGCCTGTTTCCTCATATGCGAGGTAAGGTAAATACATGTGCCCAAGGTCTGGCACACAGTAGGCCCTCAGCAGAGGTCACAGTCACTGAATCCTCACCACCCAGAGCCCCCACCCATTCCCACTTAGCCTCCTCCCTGCCTCCTGCCACCACCACCACGCAGTGTCTCTCCATCTCAGTGGTCCCGGGTGGGTTTGCTGAAGAGCCCAGAGTGGCTACTCAGCCCTGGCCAGCTCCGAGATTCCCCTGGGGGGAGTACTCTGAGGAATTTCCCGCTTAGTCCCCACAGCTAGAACAGCCTGGCCCAAGGCTGGCACACAGTAGGCCCTGCCATCACCCCTGAGGCTGGACAGAGGGATTTCAAGTTAGGTGGCAAAGCCTGGGACCTCCTCTAGAGTGGAAGCTTCTGGAAGGCAGGGACTACAGGATGCCCAGCATGGGACACTCGATGGGCGCTCAATAAATATTTGTTGAATGAATAAATGCCATGTGACTGTGCTGCAGAGTCCCTCCATAGGCCTAAGGCAAAGCTGTGGGGCCCTTTGCTTCCTGCCCAGCCCCGTTAATGTAATGGGGACCGGGCTCCCTGCAGAGGCCCTGAGCCCAAAGCTTTAAAAACCAACCCCGGTCCCCACCCAGACCTGTGGGATCAGAACCTGCACTTTGGAAGCCCAGTTGCTTCTAAGACAGCAGATCTGGCAGGCCCAACCCCCTCTAACTGCTGAGGTACTTCAGTCCAGAGAGCAAAGTCCCATGTTTCCAACCCTGCCTCCTGGTCCTGAGCAGCCCCCTGAGGCTGACCAGCTCGAGTCTCCTTCAGTGTTTCTGCTCCTTGTGCTTGGAGCCCACACACTGACTTCTCGCCACCTTCCTTTCTGTGTCCCAGACACAACTATCCCTGCCAAGGTTCACCCCTGCCTGGAACCATGAGTTCAGGACGCTCACGGTTCCTACCACCACACCCCTTATCCTTCACCTCCCTTGCCTCCGAGATGCCACCTCTTCCTATCCACAACTGGTCCTGAGGCCTGCCTGGGTTGCACCTAAACTTCTCTATCACCCTGCCAGGCCTTAATTCAGTTCATCCACTTTCTAGGTCTCTGCCCAGTGTCACTGCTCCCGTCCTCCATCTCTGCCCCCAGTTCACCCTGCACCAGGCAGCTGCGATGAGGTTTGAAACAGGCCCCTTCCCCACTGCCTCCCAGAGGCAAGTCCCACTTTTGCAACNAGGAAGAAGGGGCCACTCGTCAGGAAATGAAAAGCAAACCGTGGGGCTAGGTTGCGGAACACAGAGCTTCTTTCAGCCCCCAGGAGGGTGGGTGGCCAAAGTGGATGTGGTGTTAAGAGTAGTAAGCAAAGAAGAGCTGCAGTGTGAGTTGGGGGTGGGCTACCTGTCTCTCTGTTGACCTCCTGTGGTCCCCAGAGATTCTGTAAGTTCTGCCAAGCAAGGTGAAACCAAGGGAGGAGGATAACCTTCCGGTACCTTGTACCCTAACCCTCCACCCTCCGGCCAGGCCAGGAACGGGTGGAAGCAGAGGTCACTTATTCTGGACTTGGGGAATGGTCCCAGGGCCCTGACATAACTTCTCTAAGATCATACACCTGATTCTCTTCTCCCACCGCCCTCTCCCCCAACATGCACAGGCAGAGCCTTGGAGAGGGTGGTTGCAACCAGCCAAGGCCCTGAGGCAGTACTAGCTAAGGATGTACTCTGTGGGGCCGTAGACAAGCTCCAGGGGTCTTTCACACACTCTTTAGTGAGTCCTCACCTCTCTGGGAAGCTGGGAGGGAACTGGAGGGCCAGGGGATCTGTCCAAGGTGCCGGGAAGTTAGTGGCAGATGTGGAACTATTGAATGGGACTCGTAACTATCCAGGTTAGGCTGGACTGAGGGAAAATCTCAGGCTGGAGGGTCCTGGCCTGGAGACAGGGGAGTGTCGGAGATGCCACTGCCTATCCCGGTGTCCCCCATTTCTTCCTCCCTCTAAGCGTCACTCTTCCGGCCGCGCTCAGGTCCTCCTGTCCGCACTGCGGCCCTCCCGCAATCCCTCGCCTGGCTGAGGCTGTTTTCTGTTTTTTC
>NW_017731608.1:392420-475333 GCF_001890085.2 Hipposideros armiger
TCTGCACACAGGGTCCCCTCTCCCAGTCTGCTCACTGAAAAAACTGATGGGAGTTTCACCAGTTAAAGGCCTGCTTGAAAGGAGGCTTCTCTGACCAGTGCGCCGTCCCCAGCCATCAGCCTGGGCAGGCAAGCACCCCACTCGCTCACCCCAAGTCTAGACTACTTTTCGTATACATTTCCACCTGCTGCAGTGACCTGATGCACTGCACGCTTTACACACACATCTCCACGGATCGGTGAGAGCGTGAGGATAATAAGTGTGCTTTACTCACTTTTGAGCGCACAGCACAAGGCAAAGGCACAGGGCCTGCTACACAGCAAGTGGCCAGCCACGCTTGTTAAGACTCAGTGGGAGGTCATGGGCCTTGAGCTGTGGCCACCGCAGCTCAGTGCTTTACTCCAGGCCCAGGGCCTGCACAAGGCTTCTCAGAGTCACCTGGGGAGAGCCGTCAGGGAAAGACGGGCCCCTCTGGGCTTGCATTCCACCCCAGAGGGTCTGGGAGGAGGTGAGGCACGGCAGACAGCAGTGCAGACCAAGCCCTCTCAGAACCTAAGGGGCCAACCGTCTGGCTACTCCAACAGGAAACTGTGGTCTGCTCACAGGGCAAGGGGGGGCAGGGGCAGAGGTAAGGAAAGGGGAAGATCAGGCAGAACCTGCACCCAGCTTTCTCTGAGCTTCTCAGGCTCCCGTTCCTTCCATCCCCACCCCATTCCCAGCATCGACGCCAGTGCTGGCTGGTGCCTGACATTCTTTTCCCAAAGGAGAAAAGCCTCTTGCACTCAGCTAGTTCACGGCTTGAGGTGCCACTCTGCACTGAGCTGGCTCCACCATTTACCGGCTCCCTCAGAGACAGGCTGGCAACAGGGCCCTGCAGCGGGAAGGGGCGGACAGACGCCCTGGCCAGAAGGCACACAGGCAGCTGGCATCCACTGCCTGGGTTCAGCCTTGTCAACAGGGACTGGTGAGAGAGGCAGTTTACTCCCACAGCTGCCCCGACAAGCAGCTTTCCATGCTCGAGGTTAAATCTTACTTTCTGTGGCTGAGGAACCCTGGGTCCCAGTCCGAGCAGAGGCTTCTTGGCCCAGTGACGAGGTGAGGCTGCAGTGGCTCCATCACCAGAGGGTGCAAAGTCGAGAGGGTGTTAAGAGCGGCTCCGGTGGCGGCCAGGCCTGTGTGCAGAGCCTGGCCAGGGTGTGAACGCCAGGTGCCCTGGGTGGTGGGCACAGAGAGGCCACAGGTTTGGTCACTGCCACAGTCAGTTTTATTAGGGTAGAGGAGCCCGGGGGACTGAAGGGCTGAGCCACCCTGCCCACAGCAGCAGAGCATGCCACCCCTCCCCTCGCTGCACCCCGCCCCCAGGATGTCTGTCAGCCCCAACTGTAGAAATAAATTTTCTGCCAGGCGGGTAAGTAATCCATAAGCGGCCCTGCAGTGAGAAGAGAGAGGAACAAGTTCAAGGCTGAAGGCCAGGCTCTTTTCTACCTGGGGCCCTTCTCAGCTACCGCTGCTCACATCTGCATGGCCACGAACCCGACTCTCCCACCTCTTCACCTCTAGGGAGGCAGCATCGGCAGCGACCTTGTCTCCACTTACAGACAAGGATGCTCAGGCTCAGAGAAGCCACATGGCTTGTCTAGCTGAAGATGCTGACAGTCTAGCCCAGTGGCTCTGAGCTGAGGTGGGATCTCCAAACAGCCCGCAGGCTTGATCCCCGCCAGAGTGCCCACCCAGAGACTCCGGTCTTGTATCGCTCCAGGACACTGAGGCAGGGAAAAGGCTGATGGCCTGATGAGGTCTAACACTCCTCCCACCACAGGCACTCTCCTTCCAGCCACCCGAGGCTCTACAGGCCAGCCTGGCCCATGTCTAGGAGCTGTCGCCCAACCAGCCCGACCTCTGGGCTCCCTCTCCCAAATGTGCCAAGAGTCAAATTACAAGGAGACAAAGAGAAAACAGGGTAACAGGGCCACGCACGAGATCCACAACACTCAGTAATAATCACACCCCAACCCATGCTTACTTGTGACCAGGCCAACGCCCGGGACATGGTCTGCCAGCAGCTGGAGCAGGAAGAGAATCCTGGCCCTGCAAGGAAGAGATAAATAGGGAGCAGACTGAGTGGGGGTCTGGGTCCTGGGTGCTAAAAAGCCTTCACTGACCACCTGACTACAAGGCAGTGCTTCCCAGAAGGTAGAAACTGTGGAGCAAGGACAGACCCCAGTACAAGGATGAGACCTCTGGGTGTGGCGCTGGTCCTGCCCTCCGCCTGGGATGCTCGCAACTCAGAGACTGGCTCAGAGCCTATCATGTGTCTCTGACAATAAGAAAAGGGGAAGACTGCCTTCCCAGACTGTACCCCGGAACCCCTCAGCACCCTGTACCTGTCCTCTGGGGAAACAAGGACTTTCTCTGATGGGTTTCTAGACCCTTAGTCTGGGCCACTGCTCTGGGGGTGCCAGGCCCGTCAGGTTCAGCAGGAGAGCAAGTCAAATTGGAGACTTGCAGCCTGGGAAGCTACCTCTGCGATTACTGTCTCAAAATTCCTCACTTCAATGTGATACTGGGACTATGTTTCCTCTGTAAAGGGTAAGCAATTTGTGGGGGGAGGTCACATGATCTGTTTAAGCCTCTGGAATGTTCTCTCTAGAGTATGGAATGGGATTTGGCTTTAGTGCCTTATGAGCTTTCAAACTTATCCAAAAGCAGGAGCTACCAGGCAAAGTTCTTTTCACTGAGGTGGTATTAAACATGACATAAGCTTGCTTTCCACTGTCTCAGAAAAAAACAGGCCATAATATGACGTATAATTCCAATTCATATTCCAGTCTTTAAGCAGTATACTTGTTAAAACCTAGACAGAGTGGTCCTGGGAGCCTCCAGGTCTGTCTCACAGCCCCAGTCGCTATACAAGGATCCACCTCAAACCTTGGTCTGACCTCAGGCAGTCACCCGGCAGGAGACTTGGCCCTGAGCCACCCCCCACTCACCCCCAGCATGCCTCTCTGTGTCTGGCTGAGGATAGAAGCTCTGGACCCTCACAGGCGACAGAGTAGGGGCCGGGCAAGACAGGGACATGTCAGGAGAGAACATGGGTGTGGGATCTGGCTCTGCCACTGGCTAGCTTGGGGGGCTTTGTTTAAGCTGCCCAACCTCTTTGAACCTCAAGTGCCTATGGTGAGAAGTGGGGATAATCCAAACTAGTTGACCAGAAGACGTGCAAATCATCTGGAGGGCATGGAAAGCCTGCACGCACAACCATCCTTGTGGCCCGGCCCTTGGTGCATCACCTGCCAACAACTGCTTAAGCTCCTACATGCACGGGCTGATGGCCCCGAGAGCTCGGAGGGCAGGTCTGGGCTGGCATCTGATACATGGCGTGGCCACACCCCGGGACAGCACATAGCAGGTGCTCAGTGAACCCAGGATGGGAAAGGAAAGAGGAAGGGAAGGTGTGAACAGGGGTTGGGGCACCACTTCCCACTTCCCTCCTCTCTCCTTCGCTGAGGGTGGGCCTCGCCATTTGCTGGAGGGCCTGGTCCTTACTCCGAGAAGCGGTCATAGAATGGGGAGCGCAGCAGGTAGTAGAGCAGCAGGATGGTCCGGCGCCGCAGCTCTAGCCGCTCCCTCCGGGACAGGCCTTTCCTGTCACTCAGGAGGCTCAGACTGGGATGAGGAGGGGACACAATTAGGGCCAGCAACAGGAGGAGTAGGGGGCCCTGCTTGTCCAGGTAAGGCCAGGCCTGCAGCACAAAGCCTGGTGGAGGGAGTGGAGCCCCCGGGTAGGCCCAGGCTCACCTGGTCACGTCTACAACACCAGACAGGAGCCAGGGTGTCCACGACCGCTGACCCCATAGGCCCAGGCTAAGCACTGACAGCCAAAGCGTCAAGGATGTCTCCAGGACAGGGCCTGCCCTGCCCTTCCCGCCTATCCCGACCTCCCGCAGTGCCAGCAGCCCAATGCTAAGGATACAGTGCAGCAGGGGCCGGGCAATATACAAGGACTCTGCAATGGTCTCCTGCAGCCCCAGAGGGGTGGGGGTGACGCTCAGCTCCTCCTGGTGCTGCTGTTGCTGTCTCTCCTGCTGCTGGGGGGCTCCCCAGTGCCTCGAGTGCAGGGATGGAGCTAGAACACAAGGGCAGCAGGTGAGCAGCCAGGCCTAGGCCAAGGTAGGGGGAGGGCAGGCAGTGATGAAAGATAGGCCTTCAGTCCTACGCTGACCTCAACAATGAGGTGCTCAGTCCAGCTACGTCCTACACTTACTGTTCTGGAGAGTTCGCACCACTCGGTTTGACCGCTTCCCCACGTATGACTGCTCCTGGCTACCAGGGCTGTGGTCACCATCTAGCAGGGACAGACAGAAGGTCATACTGTCAGATGGACATGTTTCCAGAAAAGCCTGCAAAGAATTTGTGTGCAGTGAGTGTTCATGGGCTAAAGGGAAAATGGATGAGCTTATACTAAGGCAACAGCTGAGTCAAGGACACTGCAGCAGGGGCTGTGGCTCAACCTGGAACCTGGGCACAGTGGGCAGCATTCCGCAGCCCTTCTTGGCCTGGGGAAGGTCAGCATCACCTGTGGCAAATGAGCAAGTCAAGAACCCAGGCTTCCAAGGGACTTGAACAAGGCAGGGAGGGCCCAACCACACCTTATGGGGACCACAGCACCAGAGGGGCTGTTATTTCCTCAGTCCTTGGCTTTCAACATTACCATGAGGAAAAACAAAGAACTGCCCCCACTCAAGGCCAGGAGAGTGAGGCTCAGAGGCCAACAGGTGATGGGCCCAAAGCCCTGAAGGGACAGATCTACTGGGTGTCCTGCCAGATGAGCATGGGGTTCTGAATACAGAATCAGAGCCAGAGATGAGGTTGGCAGGACACCTGTCTCTTGCTGATCCTCTGTCCCTTCTTTGTGCAGCCCACACACAAAAAAGCAGAGTCTGACATTCAAAGTCCTGAGTTCAAGTTCCAATTCTGTTCCAACCTAATCTTTTTTTTTTTTAACTTTATCGGGGAGCAGTGCGTTTTTCCCAGGGCCCATCAGCTCCAAGTCAAGTTGTTGTCCTTCAATCTTAACTGTGGAGGGCGCAGGCCACCATCCCATGCAGGAAGTGAACTGGCAAACCTGTTGCTCAGAGCTCATGCTCTAACCAACTGAGCCACCCGGCGGCCCCCAACCCAATCTTTCGTCTCTGTAAAATACAGGGTGTTGAGAACAAATGAGTTGACGGGGATAGATACTCTCCATAAACGGACAATATTCATTTGGTCAGCTCTAAATCCACAAATGAGTCCCCGGCTCCGTTCCACACCAGAGCAGGCAAGCAGCTTACCCGGGGGCTGTGCTTGGGTCTCTCTGTCCAGCGGAACAATGGGGGGTGAGGTCTGGAGGCCAGCCTTGAACCAGATGAGCAGGAACATTCGCAGTACTGCCCTGGATTGGAAGTACGGCAGGGCTGGCGGGAAGGTGGCTAGCGGGCAGAGGGCCAGGGTGCTCTGCTGAGCCCCATCTGTATAGCTGGCCTCAGTGACCCCCCGCCCAGGGACTGCCCGCCACGGTCCTGACATACTTGGCCAGCTGGATGAGGGCAATGACGAGCCAGCGGCCCACTTCGCCCCACACCTTGGCAGCCCCCATCTCCATGAAGACCTCCACGCACTCCAGCACGCTCAGCCATGTCAGCAGCTTCTGCTGGGTCAGCGACTGCAAGAACGCCAGGCCAAGCGGTCAGGGGACACCCCCTTGAGGCAGGCCCTTCCCCTAGGGGACTCCTCTGACAGTAGATGTGGATTTCCCCCCTTTCCAAGTAGGTAGGCCTGAGTTCTCCATCGGGCACAGGCTACTTCACGGCTCTGAAACTCAGTCTCTTCATCAGAGATGGGGACACTGACACCGTGACATTTCGCCTAAGGAGATGACTCGAGGCTCAGATGGACGCAGGCTTGTCTCGTACTCTGCGAGACCATAACATGTGCTACACACACAGGCTGGTTGTTACTATCTCGTTCCCAAGTCCCCCTGCGTCCCGCCCTCAGTTCCTGGCAGAATTCTCACCACGGGCAACTTTTTCCGAAGCTCCTTCCGTAGGATCCCGTCATTGAGCAGCACAAGCAGGTTCGAGGCGGAGTACACTGAGGGGTAGAGTGTGGCCTTGAGAGGCTGGCTCTGCAGCCTCCACCTCCTCACCTTCTCCCCAGAGCTGCACGGATCACCTATCACCTGCTGTGCTCAGCCACCCACAGACTATGTGGAAACCAACCCAACTCCCCCCCCGCCCCCAGCCCCACACACTTCCTCAGACCTCCACACGTCCCAGCGGGAGCTCGTGTGGGTGGCTCGAACAAGAAAAGATGGTTTGGCTTCAGTGACACGCCAGCGACTGCCCTGCTAAATCAGCAGTGGCCAACCGGCTGCCCAGAACCGTCCATGGTGCTCCAAATAGCCACAGATGTGTGGTCTCACCTCCTGGTCTCTGCTCTCTCTGCATCCTGTCCCTGAAAGTCTAGTCCATTTCCACCTTTCCACACCCAGCTGGTCCTCCAGTACTCACTGGGCAAACACTACAGAGGCAGTTACAGGATGGGGATCCTGGAACCTGGGAGATGTGGATTTGAATCGTGGTTCAAGGATCACCAGTAGCTATTTCCTAACCTCACTGAGCTAGACACCGAGGACAACAGTACCCACCTTATATGACTGTAGGGAGAATTAACTGGGCAAAGGCAGGGAAGGCGCTTGACCCAGCAGGCTGACCAGTCAAGGTCTCCAGATTTGTTTCTCAACTACAGGGACATAGAGGGCCCAGGGCAGTGGACGCTGGACCTTTGTCCCATTCAGACACAGCACAGGGCTGATCTAACAGGAACCCTAGGACTGCGAGCTGGGGTGGTCACCCCTCTGGGAAGCCTTTCTGGACTCTCCCGCCCTTCACCCTCCCGAGCCCGGCTCACCCAGCTCTGACAGCTCGTGCGAATCGGCGAAACGACCTGAGGAGAAGGCACAGAAGGAGGCGTCGGTGAGCGTTGCCTCAACCTGCAGCTTCGGGTCCCTGGATGTCCCCTCCCTGCGCCCTAAGGGAACCTGGAAGGAACGTCTCAAGCACAGCGATCACTACCCTGACTCCGCAGGAAAGGGGGCAAGTGGGGTCAGAGGTCAGGGCCCTGAAGGGATGGGTCAAAGTTCTGGGTGGCACCTGCCAGCAGGTAACTGAGGCCCCGCACTGCCGTCTCCAGCTGGGCCGTGGCAGCCGGGTGACGAGTCACGTACTCCTGGTAGCGGAGGCCCAAGAGCCGCAGCTTCTCCATCCTGCCCTCGAGACCGACAAACCCACTGACCGACAGTGCGAGTGGTTGCGGAGCCCTGCTTCCTGCGCCCTCCTTCCTGCTTCCGGCCCTAAGCCCGCCTCTCGGCTGCTTAACTTCCGCGGGCCAGAGGACAGTGACGTGAAGGGCCATTGAGCCGCTCCCCGACCCACCCCTCTTCACCCCATTTCTCAAATCACCTCCCACTAGGGTAGCGCTTAGCAACTGCGGGCCTAATCCCGCCCTCCCTACTCCTTCAGGTCATTGGTTAACATACTCTCCGCCCCCGACCCTATCCACACAGCTCGGGACCCAGCTCGTCCACTTTCCCGGTTGGCTGCCCTTGCGCCTGCGCAGCTATAGCTCCGGGAAAGCTCCCGCGGCAGTCTGAGCCCGTTCATTCCAGAGAAGGCCCTTGTAGCCTAGAGTCTTTTTAATAGAACGCCGAGAGGCTCGAACGGGACCGGATTTTAAAGGGTTGGGAGGTAGTGCGCGGAAAGGATCCTTCATCAGACTTGGGGAGGAGCCGAGAGAGTCTAAGGGGAGTCGGACTGTGTCTCGGCAGACGCGCGTGTGGCCAACTGCCTCGTCTCCCGTCCCCCACCAGAGGCAGTGCTGGGGAAACTGAGGCACCAAGGAGTCCAGCATGCAACGCAGGCTCGATCCCCCGGCCAACACCGTTAGTGCTCTGGCTTCGGTAGTCGCTCCCGCAAGGACAGTGCCCCCCAAGAGCGCACACCTGCACTCCCACTTCCGCGGAGAAAACCCTGGCCTGAACTTCTGCTCTCGGCTCGGGGTGACCGTAGTAGGGAGTTTCCCTTCTCTGGGCCTCGGGTTTCCCTTCCCCATCTGTAAAATGGTTTGAGGGCAGACTTGGTCCTTGGACTCGGGATCAATCTAAAAGCGCTTTTCGGCCCTCGGATGCACCTCTCAGTCTTGCTGCTCCCCAAGGAATGGGGAAACTCCTGGGGGTCCCTTCCCAAACGAGGGAGCTTTCCTGGAAGGAGCGGCTGCGGGAGAGGGGTGGCCAGAGGTGGCGGGAACAGACACTACGTGGAGGCAGTCGCTGATTGGCTGTGGGGAAAGGGGCGGGGCCTCGCCTATCCGGACTGTGCTGGCAGGTTTGTGGTACCCTGAGAACAGCAATAAATTATTCTACCTAATCCCCTCCACCAGATATTATCTCTAGATGAGGAGAGGATCCGCTTAAAAACCCAGACACGATTCGAATCCTGGACCACAGAATCTAGGCGATTTAAGCAACATACCTCACCGGGAAACCACAGCCCCTCCTTGCGCTCCCTTCCCCCAGCCCTGTCCCCAGCTTAGTTTTCTTCGATATCCGGTGGGGAATCATAGCTGCCCTCCCTACTCAGGCCAGGGAATGAAGAACCAGGGAGATGTGTCCAGCGGCCTCCAGAAAGGCAAAGGCCTTGGAGAACACAGGAGGCGGGAGTGGGCATCACCGCCTCATTTCTGACCACCTCCTGGGTGCCAGGCTCACTCGTACTCAACTCTTCTTAGCAACCTTGCGAGGTTGTTATGAACTCCTTTTCACAGATGGGGAAATAAGAGGCCCAAGGAGAGGAAAGCATGTCCCAGGTCACACAGCATGGCATTGGCCAAAAGGATCACAATACAGGTCTCTCAGCGCAGTGCCCTCTCTCCTGCCCACAGCCCAGCAAGAGCAGTGACATGTTGAGGCCATTTGCTCATGAGTCAAGTTAGCAACTGGGATTAAGACCAGAGCTCAGGGCATTCAGTGCGGGGCTCTTTCTCCCTCCTCGCACCCCATCATCTTTCTTTTTTTTTTAAAGATTTTATTGGAGAATTGGGGGAGGGGAACAGCGTTGGGGAATCGGGGAAGGGGAACAGACAAGTTGCTGTCCTTTTGTTCTTCAGTCTAGTTGTGGAGGACCTTGCTTCACTGGCCCATGTTGGTATTATCATT
This sequence comes from Hipposideros armiger, assembly GCF_001890085.2. Classification (NCBI taxonomy): domain Eukaryota; kingdom Metazoa; phylum Chordata; class Mammalia; order Chiroptera; family Hipposideridae; genus Hipposideros; species Hipposideros armiger. The sequence goes on from NW_017731608.1 coordinate 401,674, forward strand.
GCGCTCTTCCCGGCTGAGGTAGATGGGTCGCCGGCCACTGGACAGCCACTCACGGCGGCTCTTGGCAGCTCATGCCGGCTGCCGGCTGCTCACGCTGGCTGTGGGCCATTCGCGGTAGCTTACGGCAGCCCACTGCAGCCTACGCCGTTGCCAGCGACTCACGGCAGCCCAGCTCCAGGTCAAGCTGTTGTTCACCATCTTAGCTGTAGAGGGCGCAGCGTCACTGGCCCTCATATGTGGGATCCGAACCGGGGCCCTGCTGCTCAGAGCTGGCGTCCCAAGCCAACTCTTAACCAACACGTCACTCGGCTGGCCTGCACCCCATCATTAAGATGAACTTGTTCTGCAAACCTCACTAGTGATATTCCTCCAGTCCCTCTCTCTGCGACTGTGGAGAGAGTAGTGAGGGAGAGTATGCCATTTCTTTGGCATTCCCAGGGCTGGTGGTCTTGTGCTTCTGGGGAGGAGAGAGGCATGAAGGATAGAGAAGCAGCCTCCCCTAGACAGAATATGAGGGGTGTTTGGCCCGGAGCCTGTTTCTCTTGCCTATCTCCAGGGAAGGGATCATGAGCCCAGCCAGGTTGGCAGCAGCAAGGTTGCCTGAATTTCCTCTCCAGATTCCAGGCCTGATTAGGTCCCAGAGACAAAGAGTGGCCGTGTGTTCGGGAGGCGCCCAGGGCAGCTCCACCTTGCTGGGCCCATGCCTAGATTTGGTCACTTGGCTGGGCTGTAAGGGCCTCTGGGCAGAATGGTCCGGATCTCCCCTCCTTAACTCTGCCATGAGCCACAGAGCAAGAAAGCTAGACCAGTCCAACAGGTACAGATGAAGACACTCAGGCCCAGAGAGAGGGCCTGACTTATTCAAGGTTACACAGCAAAGTCCTAGGCAGAGCTGGGCCAAACCAGGTCTCAGGCTTAAAACATGAGCACCCTTTCATGTGCTCATACCTGTCACCCTTTCTCCTCCACACCCCAAAAGAACCTCTTGGAGGCCCAGCTGGCATCTCAGCAACTCAATTTCCCCTGAGAGGTAAGATTGAGCAAGGGGTGGGGCCAGCATTGTGAGTGACAGTCACACTGCAGACCCAGCTTCCGCCACAAACCCCCTGGCCAGGCTCTGGCTGTGCCCTACCTGCTCCATCACATTCCACCCACACAGATAATTGAGGGTCTTGCAGGGGGATTCGCCCACCCCCACTCCAGCTCCAGGCTAGAGATGAGGGTCAGGGGGGCTCCAGGCACATGGGTGGCCCTTGCATCCCCTCACCTCCTCTCAATTCCCAGATATACAAGGAGCTGCCATAAGTCTCCATGGCAACCATTGCCCCTGGCCTCCAAAGGCCCAAAGCCCAGCCTTCCTTGCAGACCTCCATCTCCCAGAGAAAGGCATCCTGGCCTCTCAGAGGAGGAGACTTAGGGGGTCTCAGGCTGAGCTGCTTTGTCACAGCTTTTTTGGGGGTTGGGGCCTCTCAGGCCCTCACTCTTTATAGCTGGACGTTGGGCTAAAGGGCACAGCCTAGCCTGTTTCCAGGTCACAGCAAGGCCCAGTGAGTCCCATCCACTTTCAGCACATACTTATTGAGCGCTGGGTATGTGCCAGGCCCTGATTGGGTGCTGGGTACCGAGTCCTGTGAGCAGTCACCTTCTAGGGGGGAGACAAGCTATAAAAAAGTCAACGAGGTCAAATTATGAGAAAAGTGCTAGTAAGAAAATAAAGCTAGGAATAAGGAAGGGAGTGGGCCTTGTGAGAATCTGGTAGAATCCAGACAGAGGGGCAGCAAGGAAACCCTTAGGGAGTAGCAGCAGGAAACTGTGAAGTAGAGCCTGGGAAATAAACTTCAGGGTGTTCTAACAGGTTACTTCAACTCTCTGGGGGAGAATAATGCCTGTGTTACGGGACTGATGTGAAGGTTAACTGAGACGAGGCTTTATGGAACCAAGGCACAGGGCCCAGCACGGATTACATGTGCTCAATCAACCGTGGCTGTCGTTCACGGTCCAGAGCGCCCCCCACCCCCTCCAGGGCTAAGCCGTGTTGTTGCCTGCTGTGGGGTGGGGGGTTGGGGGGCAGAGGAAGAGAGCCAGGCCCTCGCCAGGCACAACCATGACACGACGGTCTAGGCAAGGGTGGGGATCTCCGCCCCTGCCCAGGCAGCCCCAGACCACCCCTGTCAGTGAGGCCTTTCTCCAGTTCCTGGGCAGAAGGCAACCCTCACAAGCCCGCTTTGTCCCAGCCGAGCTCGGGCTGCTGCCAGGCTGGGCCACCTGGACTGGGCGGAGGGATGGGGTGGGGTAGGGTGGAGTGGGGTAGGTTGGGAGGTGGAGCGGACCGGAGAGCAGAGAGAAAAGCGGGGCTTAGGTGCTCCGCGGCTCCACGGAAAGCTTCGGCCGGCCGGCCGGCCGGCCCCGCCTCCTACCCCCCTGAGCAGGTGTCCCCAACCCCCGGAGCCGGCATTCCAGTCCCCTCCTTCTTACTCCGGCAGTCCCTTTCATCCAGGGCCTGGGGTCACGGCCCCTCCCACGGAGGGAGGTTAAAGGGAGGAGATGGGGCCCCAGAGCAGCGAGGAGGGGGATGGGCCTTCCTGGGTGGCGGCCCCCCGCTTCTTCTACCCATCCTGAGGGTTTCCTGGATTCCTCCAGGGCCTGAAGTGGGAAGGCCGTCGGATGCCGGGGGTCTCCCCGCCCTTCGGGCTCAGCCAAGCGGAGGTGAAACCTGAACCCAGGTTGGGGGCGGGGCTAGCTCCTGCTTGGACGGGGCTGGCCTGCGTCTCCACCCCTCTTTCCCCGCACCCTGGGCTGTTTGTGGAAGAGTAAGGTCCGGGTGCCCAAGCCGCTGCAGCAGGTGAGGTGGCGACTTGGTGCGGGAGGGGACTCGGCGGCCGTCGGGCCGGGCTGCCCAAGGCTGACCGTTCAATCTCCCTTCCCCGTCTGTAGGGTCCGCGATGGAGCCCGCAGCCCGCGGTCGCACCCCGCCTTGAGCTCCTTGGCAGGCGGCCATGCTGCCCCGAGGGCGCCCCCGGGTGCTGGGGGCCGCCGCTCTGCTGCTGCTGCTGATTCTGATCGGATTCTTCCTGTTCGGCGGAGACCTGGCGTGTGAGCGCCGCGAGCAGAGAGGCCGGGGATCCTTCCCCTGCGCGCTAACGCCACGTGTCCCCCCAGACGGAGACCCGTCGGTGGACCACCCGGGCCACAACCGCTCGGACTGCGTCCCGCTGCTGCCGCCGCCGCCTCCTAAGTGCGAGGTTGGTGCGCGCGGCCTCTGGTGTCGAGAATCCTGGGGGCGCCGCGCCCCCAGCCCGGCCTCCTGAGCACCTGTGGGAATCATAACATATGGTGTCGTCGCTACTGCACTGACCAGCCAGCTGGAGGCGCGTTAGGTTCTCACCTCACCTGCTCCCGTCCTCTTTCCCCATTTGTGAAGGGGGGGGAGGGGTTGGACCCTTGCGCAGACCCCGCCTTCCCTAGCTCGGAAGCCTGGTAGGGCTACACTGCCCTAGGCCAGGCCGGCCCAGCCGTAGGTCCTCACCATCTATAATGGAGGAGGGGCCGCTGTTGACCTCACTGTCTCCTCCCCAGCTCTTGCACGTGGCAATCGTGTGTGCGGGACATAACACCAGTCGAGAAGTCATCACCCTGGTGAAGTCCATACTCTTTTACAGGTATAGCCAGGTGTTGGAGGTGGGGGGCGTTCAGGGGTGGGAAAGGACACAGACTCTTGGGTAGGATCACAAAGTTGGTGTTTCCACTTCTGAGCCTCTTGGGGTGGGACTTGTCCCATGTTGTTCCTTCTGGGCCCTATCAGCTTTCCTCCCCTGTCCTTCCCAAAGGAAAAACCCACTGCACCTCCATTTGGTGACTGATGAGGTGGCCAGGAACATCCTGGAGATGCTCTTCCACACGTGGATGGTGCCTGCTGTGCGATTCAGCTTCTACGATGCCGATGAGCTCAAGGCAGGCATCCTGGCCCTTCAGCACCCCTCCCCAGCCTGCCCCGCCCCCTCCTTCCTTCTAGGGTATATGTGGCCGGGAGGCAGGGAGAGGAGAGGTTAGAGCTGTCTGGGACCCGCAGTTCCATCACACCTACTGAAGCTCAAATCCCTCACCCCTCCTGGGGCTGACGCCTTCTTTCCCCTGTTACCCTGAGTATGATCTGACACTCATGGGTCCTTCCCACCCACAGCCGCAGGTCTCCTGGATCCCCAACAAGCACTACTCTGGCCTCTATGGGCTAATGAAGCTAGTGCTGCCGGGTGCCCTGCCTCCTGACCTGGCCCGGGTTATTGTCTTAGACACAGATGTCACCTTCGCCTCCGACATTGCAGAGCTCTGGGCACTCTTTGCTCATTTTTCTGGTGAGAGGTCTGGGACCCTGCTCCTGTCAGCCCTCTTCCTGGGCCCATCCAAGCCCCCCCTGTGGCCTCGCCCTGAGCGGAGGTCCTGTGGCAGCCTCAGACAGCTGCCTCGTGGCCTCCCCTCCTAGATGAGCAGGTGATCGGTCTCGTGGAGAACCAGAGCGACTGGTACCTGGGCAACCTCTGGAGGAACCACAGGCCCTGGCCTGCCTTGGGCCGGGGATTTAACACAGGTGGGGACGGTGGGGGGGGAGGCAGAAGTGATGGCCACTGGTCCTTGGGCCCCAGGGACTCTGGGCAGGGCACAAAATGCTAGGAAGCCCCCCAGGAAGAATAGTGCTATGGAAAGAACACTGAGAAGAGCCAGAAAACAGTTCCAACCTTGGCTGTACATGCTGGATGACTTGGGCAAGAAAACTGTGCCTCAGTTTTCTCATCCATTAAATGGGGATTTTTACCAGCCCCGGGATCACCAAGTATGAGAAGATGGCTGTAGAGGTGCTCTGTAAGCTGTGCTGTACATCCCCTTCACCCCCAAGAGGGTTGATTGTTGACAGAGGTAGTCCATGCTCATATCTGACAGTCAGAAAATACCAGTAAGTCAAAAAAGAAACATTCAAAAGACACCTTTAGGAACCCTGACCCCAGGAGCTGGGTTGTCCCAGGTGGGCATGACACCCTCTCCCGTGGGCAGGTGTGATCCTCCTGCGGCTGGACCGGCTTCGGCAGGTTGGCTGGGAGCAGATGTGGAAGCTGACAGCTACGCAGGAGCTCCTCACCCTGCCCGCCACCTCACTGGCCGACCAGGTCTGGGAGAGCTTTTGAGGGGGGTGGGGCAGGCTCAGGGCTGAGGTGAGATGGCTGTCTCTGCCCAGGACATCTTCAATGCCGTAATTAAGGGCCACCCGGGGCTGGTGCAGCCCCTGCCCTGCGTCTGGAACGTTCAGCTGTCGGACCACACGCTGGCGGAGCGCTGCTACTCGGAGGCGGCTGACCTCAAGGTGAATGGAGGTGGGGGCGCTGAGTGGTGGTGGTGGTGAGCCAAAGATGGCAGTCCTGTTTCCATTCCCCCACTGACACCCTCCTGGGTCCCAGGTGATCCACTGGAACTCGCCAAAGAAGCTGCGCGTGAAGAACAAGCACGTGGAATTCTTCCGTAACTTCTACCTGACCTTCCTGGAGTATGATGGGAATCTGTTGCGGAGAGGGCTCTTTGGGTGCCCCAGCCCACCCTCACCTGAGGCCGAGCAGGTGAGAGGGAGCAGCCTTCCCTTGCCATGGGGACACTCTGCCCTTCTCTGCTCTGGTGGGACCCAGCCTGGTCTGGGGACTGATGCTGCCCCATGTCTGGTCCTTCTCCCCTCGACCCCCTCAGTTGCAGCGGGCCCTGGCACAACTCAGCGAGGAAGATGCCTGCTTTGAGTTCCGGCAGCAGCAGCTCACTGTGCACCGTGTGCATATCACTTTCCTGCCCCATGAACCACCGCCCCCCCGGCCCCACGATGTCACCCTTGTGGCCCAGCTCTCCATGGACCGGTGAGGGCGCTGAAGATAGCCCCAGAGAGCATGGCATGCATGGGCTGAGACTGGGCGTTTTGAGAGGAGGGTTTCATTTGTAGAAGGAAGAGCGCTCAGTGCCTGATGCTTGAGGAGTTCCAGAGATTGGAGACACTGGATATGGTTGAAAGAGCTTGGGCTTTGGGAATCCTTTAGATGCCTTGTGTAGTTGTTAGACCATGGGCACGTCTTAATATCTCTGGCTCTGTCTTCTCATCTGTCAAATGAGAAGGTACCCACCTGGTGGGGTAGTTGTGAAGATTAAATAAGGCCAGCTCAAAAAGCGCTTGGAAGGTGCTTAGTAAGACACTTGGGTGTCTGCAGCAGCTAACGTGGGAGGTATTCCAGCTCTCCCTGGGCTGACCATACCCCTCACCCCAGGCTGCAGATGCTGGAAGCCCTGTGTAGGCACTGGCCGGGCCCCATGAGCCTGGCCTTGTACCTGACAGACGCAGAGGCCCAGCAGTTCCTGCATTTCGTCGAGGCCTCGGCGGTGCTTTCTGCCCGGCAGAATGTGGCCTACCACGTGGTGTACCGCGAGGGTCCCCTCTACCCCATTAACCAGCTTCGCAACGTGGCCTTGGCCCAGGCCCTCACACCGTACGTCTTCCTCAGTGACATTGACTTCCTGCCTTCTTATTCCCTCTACGACTACCTCAGGTGGGTGGGAGTGAGGAATGGTATGTGGGTGGGTGTGGGCAGGGCTGGGAGGCACCTGCAGGACCCTAGGCCAGTGTGTCCCCGTTCCTTTCTGGGCCTCAAGGTCCTTGTATTAGGGTTGGGGACCACACTTTCTCTGGGCTGCCATCAGAGGGCAGGGGAGGCTGGGGCCTGCTTCCCACAGCAGCTCCACTTGTGTCTGTTTTCTAGTCGGCGTCAGGGTGAGCTAGCCTTTGAAAATCGGGTCCTGTGGCTCAAAAACAAGAGAATTGCTGTGTCCAGTGCTGGAGGCAGAGCCTTCCCTTGCCTCCAGTTCACAGTGCTCCCTCCTCAGGGCCTCCATCGAGCAGCTGGAGCTGGGCAGTGAGCGGAAGGCAGCTCTGGTGGTGCCCGCGTTTGAGACCCTGCACTACCACTTTAGCTTCCCCAGTTCCAAGGCCGAGCTGCTGGCCTTGCTGGACAATGGCTCTCTCTACACCTTCAGGTAGGAGAGGCCACTGCTCTGTCCCTGTTTCCTCCCTACACCAGCCCCCACCACCCACGAGCTCCCAGCCTCAGCCTCGCTCCCTGCCCTGTCCTGCTCCACAGGTACCACGAGTGGCCCCGGGGTTACGCGCCCACAGACTATGCCCGATGGCGGGAGGCTCAGGCCCCGTACCGCGTGCAATGGGCAGCTGATTATGAGCCTTACGTGGTGGTGCCACGTGACTGTCCCCGCTACGACCCCCGCTTTGTGGGCTTTGGCTGGAACAAGGTGGCCCACATTGTGGAGTTGGATGCACAGGTGAGGGCGATCCTTCCTGCCTCCAGTTTGGGTTTGAGTATCTCCAGGCCCAGGGAGCTCACCACGTCTGTGTGGCACAACGCACCATTGGCAGCACTATCAGAAGTTCCGCCCTTCCGTAGGACTAAACTCGGCTGCCCTTTGGCCCTGGCTTTGGCTCTTAGAGTCTATTGGAGACACCTGCTCCCCATTCCCCAGCGCTGCAATCTTCCCCCAGCCCAGGCAATGACCGACCGTCTGCCCCTACCCCCACAGGAATATGAGCTCCTGGTGCTGCCCGAGGCCTTCACCATCCACCTGCCGCACACCCCAAGCCTTGACATCTCCCGCTTCCGCTCCAGCCCCACCTATCGGGACTGCCTGCAGGCCCTCAAGGAGGAGTTCCACCAGGACTTGTCTCGCCACTACGGGGCTGCTGCCCTCAAATACCTCACTGCCCTGCAGCAGCCTGGAGGCTCTGCCTGACCTCTTAAGGCTCACCCCCCGCCCCTTGCCTAAGCTCACACACACTCCCTGCAGACACTGGAGCAACCTGCCACCTCTCCCACCCTCCGTTATTTAAATTATTTAAGGTCTCTGTGGGAAGGGCTGCAGTGGAGCATCTGTGGGGTGGGGCATGGGGGCTCCCCTTTGCTGCTATTCTATGGCTGGGGTCTCCTGCCCCAGCTGGTTTGGGGTTAGTGCCCCCATCCTCAGCTGTACATCCCTTTTTCATAATTAAAGTTTTTAAAAACTTTGTTTCATGTTCCTCTTGGTTTGGGGCATGAGGGTGTCTGTGGGCCTGGGAGCTGCTGAATGTTTGCTGGAGTCGCAGGAGGACCCGGGCCCTCCCCCCCAAGAAGTCTGGACTGGAGTGTGTTTTGCCCACCCTCCCTGGCCCCAAACCCAACACCATGAGTCTGAGAGACTTTATTTGGCTTTATTTAGTAAAATGTTAAAATAAATAAATACAAATTGATCAGCTGCTCTGTATCCCCCCCCACCCCCTCAAAACAAAAATCAAACAAACAAAAACAAGAACTTTGAAGCACAAAACTCCAAATACAAGTTCTACCAAGACTGAAATCACAAAGGGCGCGGACAAGAGAACAGGTTGGGGGCTGGCTGGCTCTTCTGCTCAGAGCGTGCTGACCTCTGGCTGCCCATCCTGTCCTGCCTGACCGCAGCTTACCCTGGGCTGAAGACCCAACTGACACTGGAGGGAGGGGCAGGGGCCAAAGGCTGCTGTAGGGGATAGTAGAGTCCTCAGGGTTCCAGAAGGGCCTTGTGGAAAGGGGGAGCCAAGTGGGATTTGTGAGCCCAGCTCTCCCTTTACAAGGGCTGTTTTTAATTGAGTTCCACCCTGGCTCTCTGGAACAGGTAACTCCTGGCTTCCACACCTTCCTTTGTGGGAGGGCCAGAGGAATCTTCTCAGGGGCCACCCCTCCCTTCTTTGTGAGAAGTGACACTGAGGATGGCTGTAAGTCAGGGTGAGGATGGGCCTCCTGTTTCCTGCCAAGGGTGCCCAGCTGAGGGGTGGGGGTGAGGCCCACAGTCATTTACACAGAGCAAGGTTGCCTCCAGCCATCCAACAGAAGCCATGGAATCCGGAGAACCCAGGGTTTGAAAAATGTACCTGGGCCACTATCCATCCTACTACCCCGAAGAGCCTTTTGCCCCTGGGGTAAAAGTCTCCTATTAAGCCCTTTGGATAAAGAAGAAAGACCACACCCTAAAGGGGAGGAAACCACTTAAAGAATGTGTTGTGTGAGCTGGGAGTGTGAGCTGGGAGTGCGAGCCCAAGGAGGCTCTGCTGGGCCCAAGAGAGGAAGTATCTGAGATGGCCGGAGAGGCAACTACACACAGAGGCAGGTGAGCCGGAAACATGGTCACCCTCAGGGCAGAGGCGTGGGGGGAGCAACTGTGCCCCTTCATGCCACCTGTTGGGCCTGAGCCAAGAAGCAGTACGGACAGGGAGGCAGGCCCCGCAGGGAGACCGGGCACTCCGATGGTGCCAGCTGGAGGCTGCCGGCCCCGATGCAGGCCCCACGCAGGCTTCCCTGCCAGGCACAACCAGTAAGCTTGCCCCAAAGGGCCTGATAAGGAAGAAGCAGAGCTCCAGATGAGCTCAGCAGAGGTGAGACAAGACCCGGCAGGCTCCCTGAAAGAAAAAGGACCTGCAGGCCACATTGGCAAGAATGTGAGCAGAGCAGGGAAGACGACAGCAACATGACCTCACTGCCTCCGGGGCACGCGCCTGAGCCTTGGGCCTGACAGTGCGCCTCCTGATCCAGGGCCAGGTGGGCAGCTCCCTGGCCTCTGAAGTGACTGCAAAGCCAGTTGGTCTCACATACGGCTGTCAACCTGCGGCTAAACGTGGGCGTGGGGGAAGAGCAGCAGAAGGAAGAACGGAGAGGAGGCTGAGGCGGCTCGGGTGGGGCAGTTATGAGTGTGTGTCTCAGGTGGTCACAGGCACCCACAGGTGTGGGGGGACAGAGAGAGGGTCTTCTTTTGTCAGGATAGCGAAGGAAATGGAGATGGGGTCTCTAGGGCCTTTTCTTTGCAGTTAAGGAGTGTTTTGTAATTTGAGTCCAGAGTGTGGGTTTGGGGCAGGGTTGCATTTTGTACTCCATACTAGCTGACTCCCAAATGGCTCATATCTGAACTTCAGGGGGAATCCGTACCCCAACCTTTGGCAAGGTCAGAGTGGGCCTGCTCACAGCAGCAGGCAAACCCTGGTCAGGTCCTACCCCTGCTCCCACCCCCAAGAACCCTCAGGCGGCCCCTTTCTGAGCGAAGGCCTCTAGCGATGCTAGTTTCCCAACTTCTTCCAAGGAGGTGGGTCTTGTGTGGCAACCCCCCAGCGCCTGGGCCCAGACAAGTCGAACGGGAGAGCTGAGACAGGGCCTACAGCCTGCCGCTGGGCTCAGAACCTCTGCCAACCATTCCTCCAACCAGTCCAGGCATCTCCAAAGCTCCCTGACTAGACATAGCACCTTGGTTTCTGCATGAGAAAGGGAGCTCCTCTCTGTCCCCTCAGGCAACCTTGCAGCCAGGGCCGACTCTGAGGCCTGTGCAGCCACTCTTACTCTCCTTTTGTAATCTCCCTGGGAAGATGAACGGAAACCGTTGGCAGAGATGAGACATATTTAACCTCAGAAGTGTCTCTGTTGCATTGGCTCTCAGGATCCATCTTGGTCTCTCTGGGTCTAACCGGGCGACGGAGGAACTAATGGGACCTTTTCTGCCCCTTCTAGACTCTGGCCATTAGGAGGCATGGGCTGGGCTTGGGGGAGATGCTCTGGGGGGACCGGGGGACCGAGCCTCCGTCTCCCGCCTGTTGGCCAGGTGTGCAAACAGGTAAAGGACTCCAGCGGGAGCACACACCTGACAAAATGTATTTCCTACAAGGCAAGATGATAGAAATGGTCCAAGCCTTTCAGAACCCTGGTTTTCTCAAGAGGGAGACTGGCTAAGCCAAGGCAGGCACAGCAATTCTAGCCACAGGCCACCCGGGAATCGTGCGGGTGAGAAAAGTAGAGTGAACTTCATCTCGAGTGCCTGGGACCAGCAGGCAGAGAAAGGGGCTGGAGATTCAGAACTCTCGAACGGCAAGACAGACACAAAGGCCACCCTGCGGCACTCTGTTTCAGAGACACCACGTACCCCTCAAGACATCTCACTCCTTCGTTCCTTCTAAGCACCAAGGGCTGATGCAGCCAGCCTGCCCCCTGCACCCTCCCAGGAAGGCCAGGGTGCATGGGCACCAAATGAGCTTCACTGGCCGTTTCCTTCAGGGTTGTCCCCCAGGCACTCAAAATGCTGGTGACTGAAAGGCCGAGAGCAGCACCAAAGGAAGGGGTCTTATCGAGGCACCAGCCTTTTGCTCTAATCAAATCCGAGGGGACAACGGGTAGGGCCCTGATACCATCCACGCTCCCTTTGGGCTTCAAAAACAGGAGCCCAGCCCTGCACCAAGAAGAGAGGGCAATCTTTCTCCGAGGAGGTGAGAATGGTGGGAGGGCTCTGCCCCTGCCTGGCAGGGCAGCCTTCAGAGGACAGAAATCATGGAGGCTAGCCCACCAGTCTTGAGACACAAACACAGCGAAACGTCATCATGATCAGTAGGTTCTGTGCTAAAAAATTATAACTACACAGCATTTTCTCCAGTTCTGACACCTTTTTAATAGAAATCACTGTTTTTAGGAAACAAATAGCACTTTTGTAATTTTTTACAATGTTGCTTACCTTGATCTTAATTTAAGTAACACTAGGAAGACCTCAATATCTTTTATTTTCCTTTTTAATTTAAAAAAAAGTTGCTGTTGTTTTTTTTTTTCCCCAGATACAAAGATTTTTGCCCTTGCATAAAAAAACAGTGCCCCGAACGATGACACAAGGACTCACACACACTCACTGGACCTCACTGACACTATGATTCCTATTCTACCATGCAAGGTCTCGACTACCCTTAATTGGACTGTCAGCCTGAAAAACAGCTTTTCTATTCCTTATTTTAGTTTTTGTTACCAAAAAAGTAAAATAAACAACAAAATAAAACTTTTTTTAAAGAAAAAAACCCAAAAACAAAAACTAAAAAAAAAAAAAATGTCTCCATTCAATTCACACACACCTGGGTCGCGTGCTGCTTCGCTCAGGATCTTCTTATAAATATAGAAAAGGGATGAAGCTTGTTTTCAAGTAAAATCACTGATCCACCTTTTTTCCTTCCTCGACACACACACACACCCTTCCTCCCTGCCCTGGGCTGAGGGCCGGCTGCACCTGGCTCTGCTTGTTCTTGGAGAGGGAAGGAAACCCGACCATCCACGCGGACGCGCACCAATTTGCCAAAGCAGGGAAGGAAGTTTGGGAGTGGTGGGGGGCGCCCACGGCGGGAGAGCGGAGTGCTGGGGAGAAGGACCCGGCGGCTGTCCTTGGTGTGTCCCCCTCTCCGTGCACTGTGCCCCACCCCAGACAAGGAGAAATACTGCTTATTTGATATACTTTTCCCACCCCGGCTCCCTCCCGCTCCCTCCCCATCCCTCCTCTGGGCACTGGGGTTGCTTAAATCTCAATTTCCTTTTTTTGGTTTTATAGTAGTGAAAGTTGAGAAACAGGAAAGCCCACACACTCTTTGGACTTGTCTCCTCTACCTATACAAACGGCTCGGCAAATAAGGATCTGAAACCTGCTCTCCTCCCTCGGCCCGTCCCTGCTCCCACCCAACAAAACAAAAACAAACCCATCGTGGCTGTGGAGGCTGCTGCAGGCACACACTGGTGTATAATAGAGAGAGTAAATATATTATTTCACTTGGCATGGTGCTGGCAAAGAACCTCCAGCTGGCACTATTTCATGTAACATGGTCCAATCTTTGCATGTACACACAGAATAAGAAGGATCAATTGGCAAACTCTGGTGCCACCTGGCACAAGCATCTTCTCTCTCTCTGGAACCAAAGAACCAAAAGAATTCTGTACTTTCCAGAAGAAATCCGGCTTTGCTTTTCTAGAGTCTTCAGTGTTTCGCTCTCCTTGCTGCCGGGACCCCGTGGCTTCTCCTGGCAGGGCTCTGTTATTTAGTCTCTTCGCCCTGGTTACAGTTCGCTGTGCAGCTCTGAGAGGAGGGGGAGGGGGCCGGCGTGGAGGTGGTGGCGTTGGCAGGGGGGGTGCAGTCCGGGCCATTAGAGATGGCCCCCACAGTGGCCTCAGAGTCTACAGGTTTGGAGAGGTCTATGCCGTGGATGAGGCGGATCAGCTGTTTTACCTTCTCCAGGGAGCTGTGCATTTCCTTCTGCCGGGCCAAGATGGTGTTCTTCATCTCCATGCATTTCTGCAGCAAATGAGACGGACAGTGGCACTGAGCCCGCGGGGCTTCCGACAGCCCTGTGGCCTCTCCAGGTAAGAGAATCCGCCCTGCCTAGTGCGCAGCCCCTCGGCCTCTGGGCTACGAGCCGAGGGAAGGAGGAAGCCCAAGAGGCAAGAGAGGGCGGGCGCAAGTGAGCGGTTCAGAAGTCAACTGTTTGGACTCTAGGACTTAAAACCAAAGGTGAAAGACCACTACAATATGATGGAATAAAAGTCATTTTAAAAACAAAGCTCCCACAGCTGTGCTGGAGCTGGTTTGGGCAGGCTCTGGTCTGCTTCCGCTGGGCTGATGGACTGAGCTGAGCTGAGCCGTCCAGGGCAGAAAACGAGCCAGGGGGTAGGTACCTGGATTCAATGGAGGGCCTACTGAGGGTCACTCAGTCAGCAAGCAAGAATTCAGAGAGAGAGCCTGGGGCGGGACAGCGACTCAGGAGAATCAAAGACTGCAGCCCACAGAACCCCTTTTGCTCGGTCACTTGTCTTTTGCCCTTTTGCCCTCGGCCTCCCACACCAGTTAGCTTCTGTTCCAGGCAGGGAAAGAGACATGAACCCCAGGTGCCGCGGGTAGTGTGGTGGGAAGGACAGCAGCTGGTGCCTGTAAGGGCTGAGGCCACCTCACTCCAACAAGGGACACCTATTCAACCGAGAAGAGCTTGCTCCTGTTGGGAGGAGCCTCCAAATCCCTGGTGCAAATACGACCCTCTTTCCCACCTGGACAGGGCAGGCTGGGCGGTATTTACTTCCATTGCTTGTCTCTAGAAAACCCCCTTCCTCAGGCTGGTCAGGAAAACCTAGAAATGTGATCAGCATGGTGTGGACGGGAGGGAAGGGCCATGTGGACAGACCCACCGGCTCAGGCGACAGAAAAAATCATGCACAGGGACCTGGTCTATGTGTGCCCAGTGTCACGAGGCTGCCGCCAAACATGCTCAGGAATACACAGGGGTGGTGGCCATGCTGTTGTAGCTGCTACTCTACCTCCTCCGCCTGGAGAATGAAAATCCTCTCTCAGATCAAAGCCAAGAGGACGCTGCAGAGCTCGGCGAAGGCACCTGCACCCCAGGGCCAGCTCTGACTGGAGGCAAACTTCACGTCTGCCCAAGTTAACTGTGTTAATAAACTGAAGGACCCGGATCAGCCCCTGGAAGCCACATGTACTGCTTTGTACGTGGAAAGTTCTGTATTTCTGTATCTATCCTCGAAGGCATGAGGTTTACTTACACTTATAGAATTGCTGAGCTGTTTCACCTTCTGCTCTAGTTGTTCTCTTTCTTGTTTTAAATCTGAACTCCATTTAAGTAACTTCTGTTTTTCTTCTTCTTTTGCTGAAAAAAAAAAAGGAACTTTTTAACAATAAATTCTTTGAAAAGGCCACTGTGTTCACAATGATTGCCACCAAAGAAGATATTTTCTCCAAAGCTCCCCGAGCCCCACGGCTCCCCATGAACCCCACAGCCAGTCACAGAACTGCCCACCTGGACTTTCTCCTTTTCATGTACAGATACGCTAAGAAAGCTGTCAGTGGCTTGAGCCTGGCTTTACATAAACGAGATCTACTTCTCATTTTTCCTCCCCAAGAAATAGCTACACAGCTTTCCACTTCATTCAATAAAAACTTCTCATTTTCAAATTTCCTTTTGAAAACAAAGCAAAGACTGCCTTCCAGTACTTTTATTTTTTTTTAATAAGGGAAGATTACACAAAAGGGGGAATGGATAATTCTTTACCTGCTTTGTAGGCGATATAGGAATGAACAATTGCTAAAGTTCCAGGCCATGGAATTGCTTCTTCCTTCTTCAGCATCTGAAAAGATTTTTAGAATTTTACCTTGAGAAGGAGGTATACATACACATCCCTGTGTCATATCAAGCAATGGTGTCTGTAGCTACTGGCAGGCAAAATCCAGGAAGGATTTTGGTAGCAGTGTTGCAAAACCCTGGTCTATAATTCTGGACTGTAACATTCCAGATATCAGCCCGAGACAATGAGGTACAACGCAGGAAGAGCCAAGCCACCTAAACCCTGGCTGAGGAAGAGCCTGGATGTCCCCATCTTTTCTTAAGTGCCGCATGACCCCCAACTACTCCCCACAGCCAGAACCCCCAGCACAAGCCGCAAGTCTGCATGATGGCAGCAGCCACTGAAAGTTTCATCCTTGATCTGACACGGGCTGCTGGTCTCAATTTTAGCTTTTTATGTCCCTTAAAGACAGCCTGAACAAGGAAATTAAATATCAGTCCCAAATTCTAAAGTATAATCTAGACCCCGTGTGGAAAATTATCGGAGGGTCACAAGGCAGCAACTGAAAAGGAACGTAGAGAGAACTGTCTTGACCAATTACATCAGGGAGACACTAGGAAGAGAACTGAGATTAAAAAAAGGGAGAAATCGGCATTCTCTCAAATCAGGATTCCAAAGAACCGAGCAGGATCTCAAAGTCTGCTCAGCCACTGAGATTATTTACCTATTATTTATACTTCGTCTATTTCCAAAAAAGACTGCTTATAATAAAAACATGAAGACACATGAATAGTTCAGAATAAGAAATCAGAAACTAAGCAGAGCAGGAGGGAAGAGGCTGGGACAGTTAAGGTGCGACATAATGTTTTGCTCAACAATGGACCATCTATAAGAGGGTGTGATAAAAAATACGGTGAATGTGTAAATTAAAAAAAAATTATTACAGTGAAAGACACATTGCCATTAATCCCTCTCAAAATACTCCCCCTCGCTTTGAACACACTTATCCCATCATTCTTGTCACTTTCTGAAGCAGTTCTGGAAGTCCTCTTTTGTGAGTGTCTTTAGTTGTGCTGTCATGATGGCTGCCTTGATGTCCTGAATCGATTCAATCAAAACATTTCCCTTTCAGGCCGGCCGAGTGGCTCAGTTGGTTAAGAGCTCGCTCAAGAGTTTGAGCTCTAAGCAACAGCGGTTCGAGTCCAGCCCGAGCTGAGCAGTTGCTGAGCTGCCAACAGGTAGCAGGATGGCTCAGGTTAAAAAAAAAAACAACAACAACAACAAAAAAAAACATTTCCCTTTCATGGTCATTTTGACTTTGGGGAAGAGCCAGATGTCGCATGGTCCCAGATCCGGTGAATGAGGTGGATGAGACACACTGTAATGTTTTTATTTGACAGAAATTACCATACCAGAAGTGATGTGTGACATGGAGCGTTGTCATGATGGAGGATGATTTATGGCACATAATTTAAAACACACCTTCTCTCAACCATAGCTCACACCCAACTGACTGCACTAAACAAGCTGAAACTTGTCACACAGTTACTACGGTTCAACGTGCTGCTTCCCATATTGAAGACCCAGGCCTTTCCGTTGGATGGCACTCAGCAGCAGCATTCACCATAACTCTTGATCACAATAGAAAGGCTCCCTGTCACATATCACTTCTGGTATATGGCAACTTCTATCAAATAAAAACATCATGGTGTATCCTCATCTACTTCATTCACCGGATCTGGCACCGTGCGACTCTTCCCCAAAGTCAAAATGGCCATAAAAGGGAAACGTTTTGAAGCGATTCAGAATATCAAGGCAGCTATGACAGCACAACTAAAGACCTCACGAAAGAGGACTTCCAGAACTGTTTCAGAAAGTGGCAAGAATGATGGAATAAGTGTGTTCGAAGCGAGGGAGAGTATTTTGAGAGGGATTAATGGCAGTGTGTCTTTCACTGTAATAATTTTTTTTTAATTTAAACATTTACCATATTGTTTGATCACACCTCGAATAATGGTGGTCCCGTAAGATTATAAAGGAGCCGAAAAATTCCTATTGCCTAGTGAAGTAGCCGTTGTAACATCTAGTGCAATACACTGCTCACGTGTCTGTGGTGATGCTGGTGTAAACAAACCTGCTGTGCTCAGTCAGATAAAAGTATAGCACATACAGTTGCATGCAGTACATAATACTTGATAATAAACGATTATGTTATTGGTTTATGTATTTACCATACTATACACTTTTTATTGTTATATTGGAGTGTCTTCTTTCTACTTATTAAAAACGAAAAGTTTGCTATAAAGCAGTATGCCATGTTACATCTCATGTTTACCATATCTCTTGATGGCATCATTTTCTCTTGTGCTGATTTAATCTCGTCTTGTTTTGCACAGTAACGTGCTGCACAGGCCTGTAGCCCAGGAGCAATAGGCTCTGCCACACAGCCTAGGTGTGCCGTAGGCTGTACCATCTAGGTGTGTGTAAGCGCACTCCACGATGTTCACACAATGACGAAACTGCCTAACGACACATTTCTCAGAATGTATCCCTGTCTTTAAGCAGCATATGACTCTAAGTTTGCCTTTTAAGTCCATAAAATATTAAGCTAGCACTTTACAGTTAGTTCTTTGATCCTGATGACAACACAGGTTAAAAGCAAAACTGTTGTTATCTGAATTAAACAATTAATTGAGCACTTTCATTTAAACATTTTATTTTCAAAAAAGTTTCAAAACCATATACTGGGTTTGGACCATTCTTAGAGAATAAGGCAGAGAGTTTTATGGACTAGTAAGGGTCAAGGTAATGACAAGATAAGTCATCTTAACTAAAGGGAGGCAGTTAGGGTCTCTCCAGTTATTCATGGAGTCACGGCCTCATGCATACGACAGAGACCCTCCCAGGGGCTAGATGCTGTGTGGTGAGTGTGGTGCTGTGAACAGGGCAGATGTGGCCTGGAGAACTACCGGGAAAGGGAAAAGCCTCCACCGCTCCCCCAGATTAGAGGGGGAAGGAAGGCCTCCTAACTCTGTTTTTTCTCCTCCTTGGCCTGCACTCTGTCTGACCCCCCACAGTACCTGGTCCTGACACCTGGGACAGATCCACATGCCCTTGGGAATCGTTTTTAGAGGAGGGTCTAAGCAGTCCAGGTGATACACACGGGAACACGTGTCACACATCAGCAACTGACCACTTTTTCTACAAACGCTGCAAAAATCCTCATGGATATCACCCTATGAAATTGAGAGAAAAGGTAAGAGAAAGGACAAAAAGGTAAAATGTAAATGTTAACATGCACTTTCTGGATACCTATAAATGTTTTAGGACAATCAGCTGTGCCCCCTCTAACATGTTACAAGAGTATTCAAGAGAAGTAGTAATTACCAACGGTACAAGCCCCCACCTGCCCCGTACAGCTGAGGTTCCCCGGGGCAGGGGAAGTATTCTTAATTTTAAAGTCGACTTTACAGGGAAGCTCTGTAGTCACCTAGGCCAAAGTTAATTTTACAGGTGATGGCTCAGCATTTATTATGTTTTGGCAGAGTCCAACCCACAAATCAGAAAGTTTAAAGACATTGAAATCCATTCATCAAAGTGTTCTACAATATGACACAAACACTCCTCATTACCTATCATTTTTGGAGGGACTTTAGAAGGATTGGGAAAGAAAACAGACAAGAAATGGAATTTTACTAAACTCTTTGCTTGCTCAGGGAGAAAAATACAGTGAAAGTTCAAATGGGAAAAGATTAAGTCAGGAGCAAATTAAACTCATATGAGCTTTCTAATATGAAGAATTTAAACAGACAAAGCAACAACTGACAATGTTCTCTCTTAAAACCAGTATTTGGCATTTGCTGTTCAATGGACCATTCTATTCCAGGAGGCTTTATTCCTCCCTGTAAAGTACTTCACCCGATGGGAAAAGAAGAGCAGCCCCCGTGCACTCTGCCTGTCTGTCCCCCCACCCCCCATCAGTGATTTCTGGTACTCAGGTTAAGTCTGCTGGAGCCCTCTGAACAGAAGGCACAATCAGAAAAAAAAATGCAGTTCTACTTAAAATTTGCAGAGGCGAACACTGAAAAAAGAAGAGGTATTTTTTTTTTTTTTTTAGCTGAGCCATCCTGCCACCTGTTGGCAGCTCAGCAGCTGCTCAGCTCGGGCCAGGACTCGAACTGCTGTTGCTCAGAGCTCGCACTCTTGAGCAAGCTCTTAACCAACTGAGCCACTCAGCCAGCCCAAGAAGAGGTATTAAAGAGGTATTTTTCAGCAGTCAATCCCTGGCCTGTTCTCTGAATGGGATTAATGCCTGTGACAAGGACACCAGGGAAGGGAAGACTGAAGGGACATGTCAGAGGTGAGCCAGCAAAGGCAGGGCCACAGCTTGGAGCAGACCCCTTTTCACTTCCAATGTGTTGTTTTTTTATTTCTAGGCTATTCTGCCAAAAGGCCTAACTCAGAAATTTTGCACAGGAAGCAATGATACCGACAGTAATGCTCAATTTTTCCCTTTCTGTGATATCACTCCTCAACCACCACCGCTGACGGAACATCTTCCCAGACTTACAATTTCTCTCTATAGGAAAGGAAGCTGTCTCTATAATTCACTAGGATATCCAGCAGCCTAGAAAACGGGCTGTAAAAAGATGTAAGCTAATCAGAGTGCGGATGGATTTTAACCTTTCTTAGTAAGAAAATGTTATCTTTGGGCAGTAAAAAAAAGGAGCTCGGTACATGTACAAAAATACTGCAGCCTAACGGTTCAACTTGCAGGCGCTGAAAGAGGTAAGGTTTCATCCCTCGATTTCTTTAATTCCTAATATCAGGCTGAAGGATGCTCTTCTCCAGAGAGCTAGTCCTTCTTAAACCCTAACCCCATATGGTAAATCTGCATCTTTATGAGGTTTATAGAAATTTTATGGTTTCAGAGAGTGTTTTACATGAACTGTAGATAAAAATTATCAGTGATGAAGTAAATAAGACCCACTGAGTATCTTATTCAGAGATTTGTTGGGTAAAGAGCTCTTCCTACTTTCCTTTGCTACTGAGTAAGGAGAACATCAAGAAGTGGAAGGTGGAGGCCGGCTGACTGGCTCAGTTGGTTAAGAGCTTGCTCAAGAATGCGAGCTCTGAGCAACAGGGTCACTGGTTCGATTCCCACATGGGACAGTGAGCTGCCCGCGAGCTGAGCTGCTGCTGAGCTGCCAATAGGTGGCAGCATGATTCAGCTGGTGAGAGCACATGCTCCTAACAACAAGGTTGCCTGTTCGAGATGGTGGCTACGCCCGTCCACAACTAAAGACTGAACTCAGCACCTTGAGCTGAGCTGCCACCTGGGTAGCTCAGGGGATAGAGTGTGCACTCTTAACAGCAAGGCTGCCGGTTCGACTCCTGCATGGGATATTGGCTACGCCTACCTGCAACTAATTGAACACAGCACCTTGAGCTGAGTGGTGCGACTGGACTTGGAGCTGAGCTTGCTGCGCCCTCCACAACTAAGACTGAAGGACAACAACTTGGCTGTTCCCCTTCCCCAACTCCCCAACACTGTTCCCCTCCCTCAATTCCCCAATAAAATCTTAAAAAAAAAAATAAGTGGAATGTGGAGAGTACATAAAATAACAATTAAATAATTTCTTTCAAGCTGCTATAGGAAAAAAAACTTCCTATCCTCTTTTCCTCTTTACAGACCCTTATCATAGCAGTTTACTTAGTCTTTATGGTGTCAGGACCCTATTACATGCTTACAATTACCTAGGACCTCAAAGAGGTTTTGTTTATGTGAGTTATATATATTGATTTTTACTGTATTAGAAGTTTAAAAAAATTTTAAGTAATTATAGAATCATAAGAGGTTATAAAAATAGTGTATTGAAAAAATTTAAAACCCCAGAACACACAAGTGTACTCTCCATTAGCCCTCAGTGATGATGTCATCATATGTCATGTAGTATCTGGAAAACTCCACTGTTCACTCTTGGGAGAATGAGAATGAAAATTGAAAAAGAATGTTTTAGTATTATCATGAAAATAATTTTGATTTTGTGGACCCCCTGAAAGAGTCTCAGGGACCCCCAGACCCTACTTGAGAACTAATGCCCATAGAAATAAATATAAAATGACAAGATATGTATTTCATCCACACAGAATTGGTTCTTTGCTTAAAGAGAGCAGAGGAAGTCCTACGGAGGTGCTACATCAGGTCAGAAAGCTTAGGCTTTGGTGACTGACCAAATTATTACCATAAACCAAATGGTAAGTTAAAAGACGGCTGACCCATGATTCTTTGCGAGGAGCTGAGGGCATGTTTTTTTTTTTAGCAACACCCTCATTATATCAATTGCAACTTTGCCTAAACAATTTTATAACTATGTCAACATATCTTCCTTTCTCATAAACATGATGATCGCGGCAACAAGGAACATCCTGAGGATGAGTGTCTGGCTGGGTCTTGTATTACCACGGCCTTCTAGATGGTTATTGATCGCTAGGAAATGCCTGCCTCTCAACTGTTACTGCTTAATTAATGTTGTTGGGGTTTATGCCACCCAGCAGCAAATATACAGAGACCTGTGTGCTGATTTTAATCATTGCCACTGTAGGAATACTGTAAAAGTATAGGTCAATTATCTTTGAAAAAAAAAGTCCATTCCACTAGGTTTAACCTAGGAAGTTCTCAACCTATTTAGTGGTTTTAGAAAAGCTTCCTTTTGCCTTTACATTTCTGAAAAGAAGAGTGTTTGCATTTTAAGACAAAACCTGGTGGAAGCTTTCAGTTTGTGATTTGATCTAAGTGGATCCTTTCAAGAAAACCACTTTATAAACCCCCTCAGCTAAAAATCACAAAAAATAAAAACTGTGTTTAGGACAGAACTCACATGCAGAACCACAAAATCATCTATCTGTTCCCCAGCACTGTGCAGCACCCTGAGGGGGGCCCTACCAAGAAGCTATGCACTGTCACTCCCTTTGGCAATACTTCACCCGAGGAAAAGTGGGGACAATCTTTGGTGCCAGCAAACAAGGTTTCTAACAGGAACTCCTGGTGCTAATTAACAAGACAGGTAGAAAACCTCAATCAATTATTAATGCCAACAGTCAGGAAAGCTGGATGAAATGCTGAATCTTGAGAGTGAGCCACCATCTGTGTCCAAGGAAGGAAGCCTGCTAAAGAACAGAGCTCTTCTAGGACCCCACCCTCCAAAGATGACATCTCCTTTGTTTGCTTCTCGAATTTTAACTCAGGATGTGCATTCAGTATTCTTTTGCTCTTTGGAGAGGGGTAGACCATTAGTAAATACTGAGAACCTTCAAATCAAGAGACATTTTACTTGAAGATGACCCTAAAGACAAGCTCTGTAATTCACAAAAGAAATGGGATGTGTATAAAATGAACCTGTTGGTTTCCTCCCTCAAACCGAGCTCTTGTCATCTCCAGTAAATGGCAGCTTCATCCTTCCAGCTGGTTAGGCCAAAAGCTTTGGATTCCTCCTTGGCTATTCTTTTTCTCATACCCCATTATCTAATCCTGCTGGCTCTTCAAAATAGATGCAGGCTTGATTGCTTTTCTCCATCACTGCTTTTCTTTCCTATTAGGCCAAGCCAGCGTCAGCTCTCGCCTGGACGACTGCGACAACCTCCTATCTGGTCTCCCGGCTTCCCTGCTTTCCTCTCCACAGTCTCTTCTCCAGATTTCACACACAAAATCCAAATCGATTTGGCAAACATCTTAAAATAATAAACGCAGGCAAGAACCATCAAAGGATGCTAAAACCACTAGGTAGCAGTTTGTTGGGGAACTGGAGAATTATACCAGCTCAAAGCTATTTCCACCAGAAGAAATAGGCACCTTTACAAGTGAAGACATTTGATGGAATCTATTTTAAGAGATGAAAGTTAACATCGCTAACAACGGGACAGACGGACAACACAAGCCTCCTACTGTGATGTCCTGAGGACACTTCATCACTTACTTAGTGTTCCCACAAAAATGCATACCTCAAATCTATTCTTGAGGAAACAATCAAGGTCATCGAAATGGATGGACACTCTACATAGCAACTGGCTTATCTTTTTAAAAACATCAATGTCATGAAAGACAAAGAAAGGCTGAGAAAGTGTCCCAGAGGACAGTAAGGAGACTGAAGAGATAATACCGTGACAACAAATGTCAAGAGTGATCTTGGGTTGGATCCTGGGGCAGGGAAAAAAAAATGCTACGAAGGCAATTATTGGAGAAATCCAAATATGAACTATATATTATATAATATTTTATATTAAATTTCCTCAATTTGATAACAGCATCGTGGTTATATCAGGGTGTGTGCATGTGTGTGTGTGTAGGGGGGAGAGCACAGGTGGCAAAATGGTCACAACTGGTGAATCTAGGTGAAGGGTATACATTTGTTCTTTGTATTATTACAACTTTTCCGTAGGTTTGAAAAATTTTCGAAATAAAAAGTTAAAAAATGACGTCCCTATTCTACTCAAACCCCTCTAGGGGTCTCCCATTTCACTTAGGAGTAAAAGCCACAAGGCCTTGCACAACGACCCCTGCCACCTCTGGGGTCCCACCCCCCACCACCCTCACCTGCTCCCTGCCCCAGCGGTCCTGGCCTTCTTGCTTTCCTTCCATGCCACGTTCATTTCTACCTCAGGGCTTCTGCACTGCTGTTCCCTCCGCACAGAATGCTCTTCCCCCCACATACTCCCTTTTCTATCAGAGAGGCCGTCTCTCACCCCGCTTCATAGAAGAGCAACCTCCTGCCGTAACTCCTCATGCCCCTGACTCTGGCCCACTCTTCTTCATACCACTCATCACTACCTGACATGTTACATATTCATTTGCTTATCACCGGCCTCTGGCCACGCAATATGAACTCCTGGAGGGCAGGGAGGCTGTTCTGTCCCCAGCCTCGAGAACAGTGCTGACTCAGCAGAGCAGCACTCAATAAGCACTTGAGTGAATGCACTGCTTTGTAAATGCTCCTTTACAAACTTAGGGCACCAGCCGGCCGAGTGGCTCAGTTGGTTAAAAGTGCAAGCTCTGAGCAACAGAGTTGCTGGTTTGATTCCCACATGGGCCAGTGAGCTGCGCCCGAGCTGAGCTGCCAATAGGTGCAAGATGGCTCAGCTGGTGAGGACACATGCTCCTAACAACAAGGTTGCCGGTTCGACTCCTAAATGGGATGGTGGGCTATGCCCACCTGCAACTAAGATTGAACATGGAACCTTGAGCTGAGCAGCCGCGAGCTGCCAACGGGCAGCCGGATGGCGACTGGACTTCGAGCTGAGCTAGCTGTGCCCTCCACAACTAAGATTGAAGGACAACAACTTGGCTGTTCCCCTTCCACAATTCCCCAATAAAATCTTAAAAAACAAAATGGTGAAATAATATTCATGTGACTCTTCTTTAAAAAAAAAACAACAAACCAGGGGCCAGCCGAGTGGCCCGTTGGTTAAGAGTTGCCTTGGGACGCCCGCATTGAGCAGCAGGGCCCCGGTTCAGATCCCACATGAGGGCCAGTGATGCTGCGCCCTCTACAGCTAAGATGGTGAACAACAGCTCGACCTGGAGCTGGGCTGCCGTGAGTCGCCGGCGACGGCGTAGGCTGCAGTGGTGCTGGCCGGCAGCTGCCGTGAGTGGCTGTCCAATGGCCAGAGAGCAACTGCCTCACCCAGGAAGAGCGCAATGATAATACCAACATGGGCCAGTGAAGCGACGTCTTCCACGAGACCGAAGAACAAAAGGACAGCAACTTGTCTGTTCCCCTTCCCCGATTCCCTAACGCTGTTCCTCTCCCCCAATTGCCCAATAAAATCTTTAAAAAAAAAGCCAAAGAAAAAACTTAGGGCACTAGTCGACACTCCTGCAGTTTCTGGGTAAAGGACTACTAAGTACCTGACATTTTTTTCAGGATCTGTTTCTGACTAACTCTGATGAATACAGATAATTTAAAGAAACATTTTCCACTTCTTGAATTCTATTGAAGCAGGAAACAAGAACCGCTAGGGGAAGGTACACCTTGTGCATTTTCCCCACCTCCAAAACACGGATGAGCGAAGCCTACACACCTTTCAATGACATGAGCTGACTTCCCGCCCTGTCCCCCTTTCTGAGAACTCATTCGCAGTACTTCAAATCCAGACTCTGGAAAGTGACTAAGCCTCCTGATGTTGTGTTTAACACAAGCCTCAAGGACACAGCAGGACCTGGGGCCCCAGCAGAAAGCTGCCCTACTGGCAAAGTGTCCTGTGGGGATTACTGCTGCCCCAGGGTTAGTCAAGGAGATGCAGCTGGCAGGGAGACAACACAGGATAACGGTTTCCCCAGTTTAAGCTCACAGAATGAGTGAGCTTGTCCCAAGTTACTTACGTCTGTGGAGGTGGGGCTGGGCAGGGACACAGGCTGAACAGGTGCAGGGAAAGTGAATGTGGTCTCTGTCTTTTCATTTTCAGGGGAGTCAGGATGACTGGATGGGGGGGATGTTGGGGTAAGGGCTCCAAACCCCAGCACTGCATTGTATTTTGGAGGACGACCTATATACCAAGAGAAGGGAACAAAAGGGGAAAAAGGGGGAGGGAAAGAAAGGGGGAAAATGGTCTTACATACCTTTGGCCAGTGTTCCTCATTGGCTAGCATGGAAAAGGAAGTGAGGTAGCAGACAGAAGGTTAATACAACAGTCCCAAAGAGAGGAAGAGAAGCAAAGCTTTAAATGCCATTAGAGACGACTGCATGAGTCTCAGCAGAAGCGGGGATAAGAGCGCCTTGGAGAACAACGGGAGGTGCTGGGGCGTGTTAAAGGGCCTCGCCTGGGGCGGGTATCAGGGACATTCCTGGACTATCACAATTTGAGATTCCAGTGCGGGAACCAAAGCGCGCTGGGTGGGAGCCAAGGCCAGGAATAAGAATTTAGTTTCTTTTTCCCTGTCTTTTGCATATTTGTTCTCTCATGTTTCTCTGCACCCATAATTTTCACAATAATATTAATGATCTCAATTCCCACAAACGGATTTATTTAGGATTTCTGCTTTTCCTTTTCTCTCCTGCCTACATTTTGGTTGTTTCACTGCTCGTGGGGGCGGAGAAAGGAGACAAAATTCAAGGAAACTATTCTTACTCTTTGCTCCTAGAGCTAGTGAGAGATTATGTTCTGGGAGTAGCTAGACCTTAAGGGCTGAAAAAAATGTCCTGAGCTTACATATGAATTTAAGGAGGTCTGGACTCAGGTGCCCTCCCCAGTTGATCGAGAACTGTCTCCCTGCTTCCTACCACAAACCTTCTGGTGAGCTGCATGTCTAAGCTGCATGTCTAAGAACTGGGGCTGCTGGAAAGTCTCAGGAAAGGCCAGCATCAGCAGCACTGCTGACGGAGACCTGACCTGAACAAGAGCACTTTGCATCAAACCTCATGGCCACAGAGGACCTATAATGGAGCCCTAATGGGTGTGGAGAGCCCAAGCCCACCACTCTTGCTTGATACGTCTAAGTCAGGCTCCTTGTCTTCTAAGCATCAGGGTCATGGATTCTGAGCTGTGAGTGAATGGAAGTGCATGCCTAGGACACCACAGAAAAAGGAGGAGCCAGAGAGACATACACCTGCTTACGAGCACTGGTGGACGGTATGCAGATTACGACTTTGCCAACAGTTACAATTTATATCAAAATTATGCACAGGAGGCCTGATTCTGTCCGACATCACACAAACATTACCTATCTGTGTTAAACTGGCAATGTCTGAAGTACAAAGACAGATCGTACTGGTTTGTCTTTTCCAGGAAATTTAGTGCTGCGAGAAGAAGTGGAAGATGAAAGGCCTTTGTTTACCCACAGAAGGCATATCCTAGGCCTTGTGAATACAGGCTTGCATCCTCTGACCTTGGCAAGAGATGCCAAGGTCTTTCTGGCGGCTCATTTAACTCCTGTCCTCTTAGCAGATACTGCCCACCAGCAGGCCAATTAACTGTGGCTTCTAGATGGGGGCTCCTTTCTGAGGACTGTGTCAGAAGTCACTAAAAATTGCCGAAAACAACAAAAAAACTAACCCATGACACTGATTACCGTGGCCCAGGAATTGATACGAAGCAATGACTCAGGGTTTCCCATCTAAACATTTCTGACTACGTGAAGGACGGGCTGATGCAACATGAGAGTGGGTCACAACTGTGCGTATGCTATCTCCTTAGGAGAGGAGGTGGTAATGGTATAGTTGCAGCCCTCTCCAAGATAGACAAAGGGTCGGACTGACCTCCTAAGCTTCCAATAGCTCTGAGATTGTGTGTGCATACGCAAAAATTAGTATGCTATTCCACTCGCTCTGCAACCTTTCTAGCCTGGAACTGTAATTCAGGGACACATTATCATGTGGAGAAAGGGACCTTGGGATGTATTACTGACATCAAAGAACAATTTCAGAACCTTGTTTATGAGCTCAAACTCTGAGCGATTAGGACCTATTAGACCTGCACAGTGAGCACTGCGGCTGCTGTCATCTCTGCCCTGCGTAAGAGTAGGAGGAACGCCAGCCCTGGGAGGTCGGAAAGACGGGGACGCAGCTCTTGAGGAATTCCTGTTTTCAGGAGCCTGTTTTGACAGTGACCTTTTCTTCCAGAGTTGGGGATGCTCCCTTTCTCATCCATTCTAAGTTCCCGGTGTAGCTCCCTCCCTCCTTCCTGGAAAGCCTGCAGCTCACAGAAACTTAAGAGTCATGCTCCTGGACTAAGAGCACACTGGCAACAGCAGTGATCTGTTCTGCTCAGTGATGCTAAAATGCTTCCTTTTACACGGTGTTCTGTTCACTGTGCTATTCGGGGACGTCTGCTGGGCCTGGGGCAGAAATGCTGCGCTAGGCCATTCCCCTGAGTCAGCTTTGCTGGAATCCCAGGAAAGGCAGCTTTCGGCTCAGTATACAGAACTCGAATGAGAAACATCACTCTCTTTTCCCCCATTCTCAGAGAATGACAACAACAAAACTATTTTCAAGGGATCTAGGAGTTAGGCTCTAGGACAATGGGAGGAAGGACAGGAAAGAAACACAATAAAGAAGCAACAGCAACAGCAAGGGGGAGAGACAAAGAGGTGCTCACCTCGCTTCCGGGTCCCAGGATGCATTGTACTGTTCAGGTATGTGACTGCACTCTTCTTACGCTTTGAGGATTGAAGAAGGAAAGGTGACTGGTTGAATAGCATGGTTACTACTAATACTGGCCAAAGCTAAAGACCAAGCCCAGCAGGCCTGTCAACGCGGCCACTAGTTAGTGCTAGTCACCCCAAGGTCTCCGGGCTAATGTGCTTTATTATAGGTACTAGGCTCTGAGACAATATTCCAGAGAGGTCTGCCTCTGCTCAGATGACAGTTGTATTGAAGCCAGGGTGAGTTAAATAGTTTAAGGTAGGTTTGTGTCTGTTCAAAATTAGGAAAAACACTAAGGGGAAAGTAGTGAATAATAAAAGTGAGATAATGGGATCAGCCGGGGGGAAATCCATCATTTCGCAAAGCTGGCCAAGTACAATCAGGGTCTTGCTCTGAAGCAGGTTATCACATGGGAGGTGCTGAGCGTGTCGTACGTAAGACCGAACAGTGAGGGAGGGCCAGCTCTGGCCAGGAATACCTCTGGCTCAAAGACGGCTCCGCTGTACACTGGATTTGCTGTTGTTCTTCTTTTTCGCTCTTGCCTCTTGCTTTGGATTTCTTGGGAAAGCAAAACATTTGTATTAGAAGTATGGAGAACCTCAAAAATTTAATTTCATTGTTTTAACTATTAATTTTCCCATGACCAATTACAAACAGGGGCCAGTCTCTTCGTGTCACTGCAGCCTCAGCAGCGGCAAGCACACTGTTGGTAGCAAAAGTATGTAGGACCACCTACCCACGCTGTCCCCCAGCGCGGCTCTGTGACTGAGAGCTTAACAGCAGAGCACACTAGTCAACAAGGTGTCCTGGTTTATTTTTAGATCACTGTAATATCGGTGTGGATGAACTTTACCCATAGATCTAGACAGAGCAGGGGTCGGCAAACTGCGGCTCGCGAGTCACCCACGGCTCGTTGGGTGTGTTCTGTTTCAAAAGTTTGCCAACCCCTGGAAGAGCCAATCCTGTCCCTCACAATTTAAAAATTATTCGAGAGCCATAAATATATTTTTACATAATCACCATGAAGTGAATAATAGCCTTTAAAAATTTTATAAATGAAACTATGATAGTTTTTATTTTCATTTTCAATTTTACTTCAGAGCCACATGCACGTTCCCAAAGCATATGGCTCTTCTGTCTCAAAAGTTTGCCAACCCCTGATCCACAGTGAGTAACCACAGTTCACTATTCTTGAATTAAATATTCATGACAGGTATAGCTTTGTAACTATTTTTAAAGTTCCGATAACCTAGAGTGACTGAAAAATATAGATAAATGATTGTCAGAGGGGCATTTGCTGCTTCATGCTTCCAAGGGAATAAAAAGGAGTTCTTCCTAAGTGAGCAGAAGTCACCTTAATCCAGGCAACTGGATGGTTTCCGCAGGACAGTAGTGGAACACGTAATGATAGGAAGGGGAGGCAGACGGAATGTGATTTTTACTCGAAGGGCAATAAAGTCCACACTGATTAAATTATGCTCTATGTGTGTTCCAGTTTTCTATTCTATTTCTATACAATCAGACACCAATCATTTCAAGAACAAAGCTCTGGGTCACAAGAAAGACAATGTCACGAGTATCTTCTCTTACCTTCTAGATGGTCATGTGTTACCAACCCTAGAGACACCATGAAGGCAAGTTTCTGTGGCGGAGAAATAAAAAAAATATATACTTCAGTTTGGGTTCTCACAAAACCAATCGCATGCTCCTAGTTAGACCCCTAGGGAAAACCAGCCCCCACGGGCTGCTCGCCTGAAGGAGGCCACGTTCAGGTAACAAAGAACGTGGGGCACGCCCCACTCTTAGCAGCTGTGGAGCTAGCTACTCTGCAGCTTTCTTGTCTTACAGGGACCACAAGAGAAGGCCAGGGCTTACATCTTCCACTTTCTCAATGACAGAAATCAGCACCTTGAGTGACCCAAGTTTTTTTCAGTCCTCTTAGAGCAGCGGTTCTCAACCTGTGGGTCACGACCCCTTTGGGGGTCAAACGACCCTTTCACAGGGGGCGCCTAAGACCATCGGAAAACAAAAGGATATTTACATTACGATTCATAACAGTAGCAAAATTACAGTTATAGAGTAGCAACGAAAATAATTTTATGGTTGGGGGTCACCACAACACGAGGAACTGTATTAAGGAGTTGCGGCATTAGGAAGGTTGAGAACCGCTGGCTTAGAGGGAAGAGGATTTCATATTCAAAAACCATGCAGAGCCTCCCACATAACAAACTCCAAATTCTAAGTAATTCACCTGTCAAAACTAGGTCTTTGCTTGCCATGACAAGTCAGGGTTTCTTACATTTTTTACTACTCAACAATGCTAACTCAAAGCTAAATTAGTGTTAGGAATGATAGCAGGTGGTTCTGCTTAATATCATGAGTCTTTAACCAAACATGGGCTTGAAAATTATGGGACAATTTCTCTCTGACGAAACTGATTAGGCTGTTGCACCCCAAAGCTAGAACATCAGATGCTTGAAGTTGGAGCGAGCAACAGACGGTCACCTGCTTTGCTCTTTGGTTGCATGTGGCCTGGCAAGTACGTCTTCATTTTCTGCTGGACCACTGTATGGTGGTTGCATATGCCAAGTAATGCATCATTAATTATTTTTGCTGATGAATAAAGATCACCACCAACTGATAGGAGACACACTCCTGTAGAATTATTTATTCCACAGTTTGGTCTTTAAAAATCCTGACATCTTATCCTCAACATTAAATATCACGATGTTTTGACTTGAAGGCGATAGGTTCAGGCTATTCAAGATACTGAGTGTTTTATGAAAATACAATCCTTGAGCAAAGCACTTGAAAACACAGAAATGTCCTATACTGATGTCCCTCAGGGTCCTGAAGAAAAGTTTTTATTTCATTTCTAATTCCAAAACTTAAGTGGACACCTATCCCCCCGACAACCTGAGTACTTTGGTCAGCAAAAGCAGTCTTGGACTTGCCTATTTTCTGCACTGCCCATTGAGATGGCATATGTTCTGTTGTTGCCAATTAAATACATTCATCGTTTTCACTGTTCCCTTAAAACTGAATCAAGATTAGAGGGCTGTCTACCAACTGTTCTCAAAGCAGGATGTGGATTGACACTCAGGTTCACTTTCTTTTAATCAGGTAACAACACCCTTCTTGGCCACTCACATCCCACTCATCTTTGCCAGTCTAGATCAGCTCACAAAAGTATTATTAAATGACAAAAACAAACAAACAAACAAAAACCCTCCTCTCCCGTGGAACAGATTTTCAGTGATAAACAAACCAAAATGTTGTCAAGAACTTTATCTCATCTACATGTGTTACATGTGTGCCAAGAACTCATTTCTTCTCTTTACGGCAGCGATGCTGTCCAACAAAAGGTGAAATATCTGCCACTACACATGCTTGCCCACACTGTGCCACCGACATAGGCTAGCCTCCAGTTTCTCTTAATAAGGAAACTTTGCTAATAGCTTGCTTTATTCTTCCTCCTCCAGGCATAATACTTGTCATTAATTTTATGGATGATTTTACAAGTTTCTCAGCAATCTGCATGACGAGTGCTTCTTGTTGGTTCAAATTTTGGTCCCTTTTTTAGAGATAAATTAAAAAGAATCCATTTCATATCAGAAAGAATTAGAATTTGTACTTGTTTTAGAAAAATCTTCACTTGCATAATAAGTCACTGCTTTAAAAAAAAAATGACATGAAGCTTTGATGGTTTCATGCCGCTATTTGACATCGTTTCATTACAAAGAATGCACTGAGGATAGAAGGAAATGGATTCCTGGTTTAATAAAATCCAACTCTCAGATATTCATCATATTACCTGTCCAATTTTTCTTTTATAGCTGCTTGCGAAAAAGCATCAAACTAAAAAATTCTCTTGTCTAAGGACATACAAATTCACATTCTATATTTGTATCAAGAATCATGTTTGCTACTTAAGTTTGTAAGTCTATCCTAAATTGTAGTACAGATGTTACTATGTTCATCCCTGCTTTTATGCTTCAGTGAACTACTTCGGAGCTATGGATTCACTTGGGATTTGGGGATCTAATGCAATACAAGGGTCATAACAGAAAAGCACACGTAACTACTGTGACTGATAACATAACAGACTGTCGCGGAGTGAACTGAACATCTTATAAAGGTGGGCGAAGACAAACCAAACATAATGACTATTAGGAATGCAACCGGATAGCTGTGAAAATGATCATTAATCTTACATTTCAAATTTGTACCATGTTTATGAAATGCCTGCATGCCAGCTCATGGCCACTCAAGGCCACACTTATAATCTCCTCTAGGCCAACCTGAGGTGGCAATAACATTACTGAGTAGTGAGGAAGCAAAAGAAACATAAAGTGATTCGGGAAGGAAGCATCCCTCCTGATGGGTGAGAACAAGGCAGGTCTCACAGACTGAGCCACGCCTTCGGGGGCAGGGCCTACCTGAGGGTTCTCCTCCCGTTTTGGTTTGGGTGCAGCAGGTGGAGTGATGGTGCGGCTCTCTGTTTGTTTCTCATCTGTTTCTGTGTGGGATTTTATCGTCTATGAGAGGAACATTAAACGAAAGTTCAGAATTTACTTATTAAAAGAATGAAAATAAACACAGTTTGACTGTAGTCAACAAGAATGAAAAGAAGAACATACTGAAACTGGAAACTTGGTGAAGGAGAGAAAAGTAAACCGTAAGGCCCTGGTTGAAATAATTAAATTGCATAACTAGAGTAGATACGAAATCTATAAATACAGTAGTTTAAATTATACAAAAAGAAAAACCCATGATTTAACGCCTATGGATAAAAATAAAGTCTAGGCTGCACTAATTTTAATGTATTTCAAAATGTAGGGGCAGTTTTCCAGAAGCAAGCCCACTCTTGTTACATACAGGTCAAGCTCCAGTCCACAGCATGCTTAAGATCTGAACAATGTCCAAAAAAAAAAAATCTTACATCCACACTCTTCTATTTCAGAACATTTCCAATCATAACTTAAAAGAGGTTGCAGAGCTCCCCTCATTTGGGATATTTAAAACCTGTCTGCCTTATCCATTAGAGGAGAGATGCAATTGCCAAGGAAAGGTCATCTTGCAAGAGGGCTGACATCCTTATTACCGGCAACCTCATCTTCCAGATGCATCCATTCAAACAAAAGAAACACCAAGAGCATTCACATCTTCAAACACAAAGGGCAGCTAACAAATTGCAGACTGGGCTTGCATTATTATTCTTATCATGACCCAATGGGTATTCATTTTATGAAGCCCTCTGTAAACACTGAAATGATATTAGAAAGGTGGATATAGAAGTGTAAACACAAACCTAATTTACTTTTTCAAAATTAAAAAAGCAGACACGAATAGTCTTTTTGTATGGCAACAACAAGTAATTACATAAATGAGAACCAAACTGTCTGCTTATTGGTGAGCAGCAGCCAAATGAAAGACTGGCCCTCCAGGCAGGACATCAAAAGTTCTCAAAAATCATTAAGTTGCGAAATCTTTTACAAGATCTGAAAACCTGACACAATCACAAAGGTTTTTTTTTTTTTTAGATGAGCCATCCTGCCACCTGTTGGCAGATCAGCTGGGGCCAGGAATCGAACCACCGTTGCTCAGAGCTCGCACTCTTGAGCGAACTCTTAACCAGCTGAGTCACTCAGTCGGCCCACAAAGATCTTTTACTTTCCTTCCTGGATACTTCCATATTTTCCTTCTGCTTCTCCTATTATGACTTAGGGAAAGTGTAAGCATCTGCCCTATCAATACTGTGGCAACCAGTTTTAGGGCACAAATGCTGCCTTGAATTTTTTTTAACCAGTGTCTTGTCATATTTCCTCCTCTGTACTATAAGCTACTCGAGAGCAGGGGTTGTTATACACACTTTTGCACCTCTTTGCGCCTAGTACAGTGCCTCGCATACAGCAGGTTTACTGTAGAGAAATGCTCATCTTCTGAGTGGGAATATGAGCTGCCACAACAATCACTTGTGTCCCCTCTCTCTCCTTCTCCCTACACACACACACACACACACACACACACACACACACACACACACACACACACATTTCTGAACCAAAAAGGACATGTTTACTCCATAAAACAAACCACCCAACACTCCAAAAGGGAACACAATAGAAAAGTAGTTTATAGTGACATTTTTAAGGACTTGGGTGTCCGGGAAGCTTATTTTCATAGCTCTCTGAATGTGGAAGGATGCGAGTCTGAGGGAGGACGGAGATGAGAAGGTCAACTGAAAGGGTTTGCTGCTCCACTTCAAGGCTGTGTGACATTCCTGGGGGTCACTTACTTCCATCTCTAAGGCTGGATAAAGCACACAGCGGTAATGCCTCTGGGAAGGGCAAACCAATTCCTCTCCGCTAAGGAACTACCCAAGGTTCAAATTTTCTCTCTCATGCAGAAGAGCACAATTATCTCAGGGTTGGATAAAGAAACAAAAAGCATCCAAAATAATAATGAAAAAACAATCAAAACATTGGGGAGGTGTTTTTCTCTCATGGACCTGTCACTCTGGGGGACGCTGGCTGCCATGTTGTGAACAGCACTACGGGGAGGCGGATGTGGTGAGGAACTCAACCTCCTGCCAACAGCCAGGGAGGAGGAGGGACTGCCAACAACCACGGGACTGAGTTTGGAGGTGGGTTATCCAGCCCCAGTTGGGCCTTGAGATGACTGCAGCCCTGGCCGACTCGCTTGAACGCAAACTTGCGAGGGATCTTGAGCCAGTTCAGATGCAACCTGATTCCTGACCCTCCAAAACTGTGTGAGATAATGTTTGCTTTTTGAAGCAGCTTAAAACAAACAAAAACATCAGGGTGGGGGAGTGATGTCACAGAAATGGCAGAACAGGGAGCTCTAAGAATCAGTCCTTCTCCTGAAGCAATCATTAGGCTCGCAAAACCAGAATAAAATTTTTAGAGTTATGGAATCTACTAAAACAATTACTGCAACTAAGGGGGCCCTGAATTGAACAAAAAGGCTGCTTTTAAGAAAGCATTTTTCCTTACCTACCTACAAAACCCATTCCCTAACTGGGCAGAGGCTGTGGGGATGGCAACCTGTGTTCCTGGTGTGGTTTGCTGGTGCCAGGGGCAGCAATGTGGACTTTGTTCTCAAAACCTTGGCCTGTTTGGTGGTTCTCTGAGGAGTGGTTCAGAGGATGATGACCTTTGGTTTGCCCACCTGACGCTGGGGTGGCTTTCCAGATGGCGTCTGATGAAAGCATCTAAAGACGAATCTAGTTAAGTCCTCACTTAATGTCGTCGATAGGTTCTTAGAAACTGTGACTTTAATCAATTTTACTACAGCCTAATTGATGTAAATAAGAGTTGAGTTCCTACAGTATATTTCTGTATATAACTAGCCTATGGTCCAACTGGTTTCGTTTTATGTTGTTTTGCTTAAAGTTGTTCACGTCAACATTGTTAATTTTATGTGATGTGAATTTCATCTCAATTAAAAAAATTAGGTTGGGAAATAAAAAAAAATGGATTAAGCTAAAAGTTTGGTCTCTATCAGAGATTATAAATCCTCATCCAAAGTAAAGGTTCCTTGCATGTATACACACACACACACTCTCTCTCTCTCTCTCTCTCTCTCTATCTATCTATCTCTACATGGTGTTTAAACAGTTACCTTTAAAAACTAGGTGATTTCTCAAAATACCTGGATTCCTGGCTTTTTCTGAAAAAGTTTCCACATGATAAAAACTGGCTATTGTCAAGAAGTAGCCGCTTCCTTGAGATGGAGTATATTAAATACTTTGCAGTTTATCACAGTCTCTTCCACTTCCTACTGTCTGCTTGACGCCAAGGCCAAGTTATCAGTCTTATCATGCTTGTCTTACTATTTCAAAGAGGAATTAAGAATAAAAGAGGGGTGTTTCTTGCGCTCATGCTCCCATTGAAAATGGACAAGTTAAAAGTCCAGCCTGTTTTACTCGTTTATATTTCTGGCAGTTCACACTGATGGGTATTTGAATTTGTAAATGCTGGTCGTTTTGGTATTATAAAGATAGAAATAAAAAACTCTGGACAAGACTAGAACTAAGTTAATCATTTATGCCCTAAATTCCAGATTCGCTGTCCGAGACTTGGCTGCATGAATAATCTAAGTCAGGTACTTGCAAATAAACACAAGTCCAAATAGTTTCATCAATCCAGGGTAAATAAATTTGTACTGAAGGCAGAGCCAAACCCGTTGCTTGGTCCTTTGGCTCCAGCTTCCCTATGACAGCATCAGTGCTAAACGAGGGTGAGGAGTCACCAGGTCAAGTTTCCTAGGAGGGAAGACTGGGTTTCGAGGATAACACGTAAGATTATATTCTCATCTTGAAAGTGCACCTTTTCAAGAGGATACTGTGTAGGTTCCTATGCAAGCTATATATGGAAGTAGGGGAATGGGTGGCAATCTGGCAATTTCCCCCCCAGAACCTGGATGTTTTTCAGTAGCTGAGCCTTGGGGCACACACAGAGGTCTTTGTTGGGTGGATAAGAAATGAGCATAAATCCTGAGAAGTAACTGCATTGGACACAGTCTCTCACGGACTTTAAACACTAACTCATGCCATCATCAACAGGTGTTTCGCCTCATTTCCAGAGTGCTGGAAAGGACAAGGACATGAAAGGTAGTGGTGTAGGGACTATAATATAAGTTCATCTGGACTGATCTACTTTTCTGCCTAAAATATGTTTCTAGCCTCAAAGCTCTGTACACTCTACTATTCACTTTTTCAGAGCCACAAGGTAATTAACTTCTAATAAGGGCTAAGACAAGGGACCTCTTATCTGGGGTGGGTAAGGACGTTGGTGATGCCTGGCAGTGGAAGAAGTGAGACCACTGCTGTTATAACTGATATGGCCCTGTCCCTTTCCTGTGCCAAGATGGGAGGCCTCTAACACTACATAACTTGCCAGCCTTCCTCCCCTGGCCACAGAGCCTCAATGCCTGCTGCAAATGCATGAGAGATTTAGCTCTGTGAGGGTACAGGTTTGATTTATCCGCCCTTATAGTTAGACACCACATGAGGCCTAGCAGCTGGTACATAATCACATTTTTATTAAGTGAATGTTATCACCTTAAAGGAAACAGCAGAAAGCAGAAAGGAACCCACTTAGCTTGGTCGGTCATGCAGAGAATGCTGGATACTGGTTTTGGTAACTATGAGCAGGCTGTGAGTGGTACTTCTGTGGCTACGTATTTACACTGCTTCACTCTTAGCCCGTCTATGAGATCTCTTACTGGCTATAAATGTGATATGGGAAATGAAACATAAAAAAGAAAAGAAGCATTGTAGAAAGGTCTGAAGTAAGAGAATTCTGAGAATGGAGTTCAGTCTAAAGAGGATCCTTGCTGAGCTTGGTAACCTGTAAGGCTGTTATGCCAGGTGGCCTGCTAAACTAAAATAGCAATGATTGGATTCCTCTATTAGGTCAGGTCAACAAGAAGAGAGACTACAGAATTTATCAGTAGAAAAGATTTTTTTTTTAAGAATTTATGAGTACCTTCCTAAATTATGATTAAAATTAAAAACTCTATCAGTGTGTAAGGCCAGGACATGAAAAGACATTCAAGATCTAATAAGGAAAAGAGCAAGTTACAAAATAATATAATTTGTTTGATTTTGTTTTGCTTTAAAAATGTTAGTATGTACACAGAAAGTATCTTAAGGAATATAACCTAAACTGTTAATAGCAACTTTTAGGGGGTAAAATTATGGGGGAAGTTTACTCTCTTCATAGATTTTGGGGCAGATGCACTTTCTACAATATATATTTCTGCAATGTTTGAATTTTTCTTTTACAACGAATATGTATTATCTTTGTAATCAGAAAAAATAAGAAATGTAAAAATAAGATAAAAATGAAAAAATTCCTGTCTCCTAAAAATATCTTTATTAAAAAAGAGGTCAGAGAGAACTGATATTCAGCAATCTAAACTAGTGTTTTGAAACGATAGTCTTTGGAACTCAAAGGCTTCTCAGAGGTTCTCTCAGAACCAGCACAGGATGTGAGGACAGACGATCACCAAACATGCCCCTACACAAACTCCTAAGCTTGATCTATTTTAGCACTGACGTTCTGCGGATAATAAGTTTGAAAGCTTGTGATCTAAAATATGTGTAAAACATTTCTCAATGTTCCCTACAGCATTTCCTGGGGTTTGAGTAGGCTCCCCAGGAACCGAGATACGTTCTCTCTCGTGTTTCCTGAACACCCAGCTTCCTAAGAAAGGCCTGCTGCATTGGTGAGCCGCCTGGGTGGCAAGCCGGTGCTGCATGCATCATGTTCTTCTGTTCAAGAAGCCCAAGGCAGCAGGAAGCCTCCCATTCCCCACCATCTGGCCAGCCTCTCTGAATCACCGTCAGCCGTCCAGAAGGAGGCGGCTCCGGATCACCAGAGACTACTTTCAGATGAATGAGGACTCGAGCCTGAGCAGTGAGAAGTAGGTCAACGACTTTTTAAAGCAACTTTCTGAACGAGGATGCTTTTCTTTGCAACATTCTTGTTTCGTCACTGGTCTTTCTTTAAATAGAACGTGGTGGCTTGCCTATAAATCCTTTTTCTTGTTTTTAGAAATCTTTCTGCCATAGAACCCTTAAGCATTTTTGGAGGTTACCTGTAGATTTCTTTAGCCTCAGGTGTTTTAAGAGAAAAATCTGGTTTTAGAAACATAAACACCTTTCTGGTGTTAGAAAGGCTTCAACACTTGAGCTAAAATGTCTGCATCCTCTAGAGATAAAAGAATGCTTTTCAGAAATTTTCATTTTTTCATTTAGCTCTTCATTATCTGTAATAACCAGGGAAAATCTTTGAGATGAAACGCCTTTCCTGATTTTGTTTATTCTTCCTGACTTTCACAGTCATATCCTCATCTGGATTCTCACTGGGCAGAAACTAATATTGCATTTTTTGTTTATACCTCATCTATGCTACCTGACTGAGGATAGCAAAACCCATCTGTGAATTTCTGCTTCAGAACCAGCAGGGGGAGCTCACTCACACAGGACCCTGATCATCTATAAGAGGATAACAGGAAAAGCAACCCAACTTTCTTCACTAAGAATGGCCCTTTCGCATTGTGGCTAAATTAGCACATGATAAGCAACAGGTTATTGACAGTGGTGCTGAGATAAAGAGCCCTTGAGAAGATGTATTTAGAGACAGTCCAGCCTCAATGGCAAGGCTCCTGCCCAAAGCAGGTGCATACTCTTGCCTGTACCTGTTTTTCAAGGCTTGGCTTGCTAAGCTGTACAGTTTGAGGTCCAGCGAGTCTGGTCCCTGGAGTAGCTATCACGATGCTGGTGAGCTGGGCCATGGGGAACGTTTTGGCTATAGTTGCAGTCTGCCCATTGACGACACGGACGGGGT
The DNA here is from genome assembly GCF_001890085.2 of Hipposideros armiger. Lineage (NCBI taxonomy): Eukaryota > Metazoa > Chordata > Mammalia > Chiroptera > Hipposideridae > Hipposideros > Hipposideros armiger. The sequence goes on from NW_017731608.1 coordinate 441,130, forward strand.
GAATGGAATTCTGGGAGGTAGGGAGGGTCGTGGGGGTGAACTTGGTCAGCATGACGGGCCTCTGGATAAGTTGAGGAGCTGCAAGCATGGGAGGAGGTGCTGGGGCAATAGGAATGTTATTCTGGGCCACAGGCTTCGGTCGAACCTATGGGGAAAGAGAGAACAATTATATCACTTAAAGAAACTTCTCAAGACCTGTAAGTCTAAGACATTGCCAGATCTTCTACACTATCCATGTGAAATGTTATTTAGTACAAATATTAATATTCATTTTGGTTTATTAATTCTATAGATCTCAAGATATATAATCTTATGAAAGACTCATCAGCTCTTAAGAGGGTCCAAATGGTACCCTAGAGCAGTTCTGATTCCAAACCCAGCTCCCTCTCCTATACTATGCTGCCTCTTTATGTTCAGTTCAAATGTTGAATCCAGAGACTGGTCTCACCCAGAATTTGTGCTAATTATGGTAATAATGCTGCCAATGGCCTTAATTCACATTCTAAATTTCTTCCTATCTGCAGCTTCAGTTCTCTGGCCCTTTAACTCCTCATCTTGGCCACTCCCATTCCTTTCTCTTTGTGGGCTTCCTCTTCTTTTGTCCAATCCTAAATGTAAGTATTTCTCAGGATTTTGTCCTGGAATCCCTTTTCTTCCCAATGTCCCCACTCCTTCTGGGAGCCCTCACCCATCGATGGCTTCAATGATCATCTATGTACTGAAGACTTTGTATCTTAAGACCAGGTGTCTCCTGAACTTCAGAATTATATATTCAACTGCCTGTTAGACATCTATACTTGGAAATTTCACAAGAAGTTCAAAATCAACATGTCTAAAGCTCATCAATTTCTTACTCCAACCCTCTTTTCCTCCTATAATCATCACCTCAGTCAATGGCCTTTACTTGCTCAGTAAACTTCAGAATCATTCTTGATGCTTCCTACTCTACCTGTACTTCCTAAATCCTTTTCAAATATATCTATTTTATGTCCTCAAGCCACTACTCAACCTTATATTTGGCTTACTGAAACGGGGCAGGAAATTGTGATTAAAAACATGGGGTCAGCCTTGCCTAGGTTCAAACCCTGATTCTGCCACTTACTAGCTGCATACCCTCAGGGAATATATCTGATCTCTCTAAGCCAGTACTTGCCAAACTTTCTAAACTGTGACCCTATGGTAAAATGCTTTCCCCTTATGCATGAGAGTTTGACCTTCAAGTTAACTCTCCAGCTCTGTTCCCCTGGAAACCTGATAAGGGTAAGAATGCCAACTATGTTACCAGGCAACACTGCTTATGATAAAAATGACCCCTTATTGCTAAACTGAATCTGAATGGAGAGAATTATAAATACTTGATGGGACACGATACTTTGGGCTTCCACTGGGCATGTCCATTGCAGGGACCTTAAGTCATACGTATGGGATTGTTACAAGATACCCTGGCCCTGGGAAGCTTAAGGTTTCTATCCCACAGTGGCTCTCCCACTGTCCTGATAAAGGGTCCTGATAAAGGTCTCATTTCCCCGCACTTGAGCTATCCCTGGACAGCTGCAGAGATTGCTCTGAGGGCTACTACAGGGACTCCCATTGAAGAAAAATGTCTGATGCTGAGCAAGGGCTGGCAAGCTCTGGCTTCTGTCCTGTATCGTTCCAAGTAGACTGGTGCCAAGTGTGGCCCTTGACAATCTTGTGAATGTTGAGCTGAACTTAAGACGACCACATGGTGGGTGCAGCACATACATAGTAGAAAACACATTTCACACTATAATCAGTACACACATATAGACATTACCTCTATAAACTAAAACCTTCATTAAACAATATGTGCTATGTATGCTAATATTTCCTATTATGCTTGTTCATTTGATTTAAAACTTCTGCTTATAATCCACTACATTGATTTCACAGTCTACTAATGGGTCACGACCCACTGTTTAAAATACATGGACTAAACCTTAGATACCGTATCTAAAAAAGAGTAATCCCTCCTTTCCTAGGGCTGTTGTGAGGATCAAACAGCCCATGTAAAGTGCCTACATAGCTAAGTGTCACACAGCAAGATCCTCTAAACATTAGCCATTATTATTGCTGATAATATCCTAACTGTTCTTCCTCCCCACGGTCTTGCTCACATCCAACCTATTCACACAGTGGCAAGAAGGAATTTTCTAAAACAAAAATCTGATCACGTCAAGTACTTGTCTAAAAATGCTTTAATGGTTGCCCACTGTTCTGGGATAATTCCTGTATAGCCTACAAGGTTCCACAGGCTCTGGCCCAATGGGTTTCCCTCTCCAGCTTTATCTCTTACTCCAGCCTGAGTCAGCCACATGGCTCACGGTGCTGAGCACACCAAATCTCCTTTTGCTCCTTAAGCTTACAGGCATCTCTCCATCCCAGGCTTGCGTATATGCTCTGCCCTCTCTGCCTGGAGCATTTTTATTCTTCTCCCAAAACTCTGACGGGCTAACTTTACTAGGATTTTAGGTCTCAGATAGAATGTCAACTGTTGAAGGAAATGTTCTGTAATGCTCTTAAGGAGTTAGGTATCCCTCCCATGTCTTCTTAGGCGCCTCTGTACTTCCCATAATGGACTGTAGTTGCCTGTACATGTGTCTGAAGCTCTCTAAGGGCAGGGAACTGTCTGTCTTGAAAACTGACATATCCATAGTGCTTAGTGCCTTTTTGGAAACACCAGGATTTTGTTAAGGACTTATGCGATAAATGATTAAAATCACGTTTAGCACTACCTATCCCCTCCCCAGAAGGAATTCAGAAATCACTTATAGCCACTGACCACAAAATTCCTTTGTCTTCTTGGGGCCTCAGATAGGAATTCCCAGCCTTTCTACCAGGCAAGTCAACTCCCCTCAAGGTCCAGAGGGCAATCCTGATATTCTGCCACAAGAATGGTGAATTCAGCCCAATTGCTGGAAGAACACTCTCAGGAGAATATGGGCAAGCAGAATTGCTTGGGCCCAGACAGAAAGCTCCCTGAGTAGACCGCTAGTCTAAATCTTTATAACCAAGGCTTATATACCACCACTTTCCACAGTAAAACTGAATGGTTTCTAGTGGTTAGTTTGGCTGTTGTTTCCTTCCCTGCTTTCTTTGGCACACAGTGGGGAAGAAAGTGGTATTTCATTCCTTCCCCACTGGTAGGCAGGTTTTGGTTAAATTCTTCCAGTAAGTTAACATTATAAGGTTTAAAATGGGTTATCTTAATTTTTTTTTTTAATTTAGGAAATTTTCCTCTCCTCACACATCCCCCTGCTACTGCCTTTGATCATTGCTAAGAAACCCTGATGATAAAATAAGCTTCTTCATGGTACAGAAATCAGAAGCTAGAACCTCTAAGTGGGATCTGAATACAGCTAAGCTGGCAAGAGCATTCCAGGCTGCGTAGAAAGGGCCCATGAGGATTTCTGTCCCACCTAACCCTTCACTGGGCTTGTCATTGGTTTACTCACCTGCGGAAGAAAGTTTGGACGTGGAGTGAGTCTAGGAGGAGGGATAAACTGTGGTACTTTGATGGGCTGAGGAGGTGTTGCCTGAACCTGCTAAAAAATGAGAAAGATAAATAAACCGGAGGGGACAGTCATTGTTCACTATCAAAGCTAGGCATTCTTAAAGTATTTTCAGCATCACTATTCTCTGGATCAGACAATACTGGCTACAAGCTTTCACTACAGAATTAACCATATGAATTAACACTGCCATTAGGAAACTCTTCCTCTCCCACCTGCACGACTGACCCCATATGGTGAACCAATCACATTTATGTTTCCTCACACGCCTAATGCAAAACACGCAGGCTCAGCAACCGTGGACCATTTCCTTTGACACTCAAGAACACTTGCACTTAACGTATTTTAAAAGTCAAGACTGGATCCAAAGTAAAATCAAACTTGCTGCCTGGCCAAATGGGCTTTTTCCTAATGTAAGAATTTTATCTAACAGTGAATGGCTTTATTCCTATAGAGAACTTTCTAACTCTCAGTATCTGGCTGAGGTATCTGGTTGCTTCTCTAAAAATTCCTGGGTAAATGGTGAAGCTTTACTTTATTGCTCTTTAGTTTCACTCATTGCTGGACATCATTCAAAAGCCACCATGGGCTCATAGCTGCCATTTTAGGAACGAACTTTTCAATCACAACTTGGATTTATTTTCCTCAAGCTTCTGAGAACACCAGTTTCTAAATGGCTTACCCTAGGAATCTCATGAACAATTTTGTTCAAGTGCTTCTTTCTTCAAGGGATTTTGCTAATAGACCTTGGACATGGACACTGTTAATTTCTGAGTTTCTTGAATATTTTTAAAGTGCCCCAACTAACTCCAGTACTTCCTGAGTGCAGACAAGGGACAGTAAACTAAAAGAATTCAGCAGGCAGTTTTTCCAAATCAGTAATATAACATCAGACCGTATAAGCACTCGTTTCACAGCAAAGGCCATGGACAGGAGGGAGAGATACATCAAACAGTGTGCACGCCTCTGTGAAGGGCATTTCCCGCCTCCAGTTAAGCCATACTTTGACCTCAGATAATGCACTGAATGAGCTTTGGTCCTTGGTGTCAGGACACATCTCCAGTTATTTGAGCAGACAGTAGGAAGGCTGTATTCCCTAGTCAGCCCCAAAGGGGAATTTGGTACGGGGGAGTGATGGAGACTGAAAAATCCAGCAGGAGCATAAAATGGATATACTCTCTAAACGCATATCCTGAACCCTCTCATGTGGGCACACATGGTAGCAGCTGCTGGCTTACCAGAGTGACTGTGTTTTTTGCCACAATTTGGACAGCCTCTGCCCCAGGCCCAGTGACCTTACTAGACGTCTGCAGGTTGACTGGTGTGTTCTGCACATCAGTGCTGAGCACAGCCTTCTGACTGTTGATGGCGGTCACCATAGCAATGGTAGGTCTCTGGCCCACAACAGAGGCAGGCATGGTCGCAGTTGCTGCTTTCAAGACGAGAGGTAGTGTCTTTGTGGTAATCATAGAAGCTGTAGTTACAGTCTTCTAGGAGACATGGAGAACAGATATTAGGACACTGAAGTGTGATCCCTCTAAACAATACGCTGCTAACCCCCAGAAAAAGACAAAGCAATAATTCTCACCATCAAGTTTCTTGGTATAACACCACTTCTTTTGTGTACCTAGAGCACACCTTTTACTATAGAGAAAGACAATCTCTAGTTTTCCAGGGTTCTCACTTGGCTTCCAGTTCGTAGTAATAACTGCAGACTAATACTAGCACAGGGTTTTCAGCAATGAATGGGGTAAGTTTACAGATACAGAATATGAGTGTACCTAGTTCTTCTGTTTTTTTCTAACGCTTTGCTTGCTCTCAATTAATTTAAACTTTGTAGAAGTTGCAAATCAATGAGGCACACGCCATCTCTATCCTTCATTGCTACAACCCATCAATAGGAAGAAAGCCATCATGTAATTCTGATTATCTGCCTTTTGTGACACAAAAGGCTGGGATAAAGGGAAAGTGTCTTCATTCTTTTGAGTGTCACCCTGGAGGGGTGGAAGGGAACCTCACATGAGGATTAGCATCAATGTTGCCTCAGAGGCAGTAAATCCCAAATACCAGATAACAAAACCTACTAACCAACCAGCACAGTAAATACCAGCTCTCGATACCAAAGGGGTAGGAGGCACTACCCATAATCTTTTCTCTGAAGAAATGCTGCAGAAGTGATCAAAGATCCAGTGAAACGTGACAAGGTGGAAACAAACACCTGAGTTTCAAAAAGCCTCACAGATCAGAGGATGAACTGAAGTGAGAGGGCCCGACTGGCGCTCCATAAGCACTACTGCAGCTCCGAAGCTGTGTTTTTCTAGACTTTTTACTAGACTAATTAAAGGAGCCAGTCAGAAAACAAAAAAAAATGTATAAACAACCTTATTACATGGCATACACATCTATCTAGTGCTACTAGTCACTCAAAATACAGACATTTCGGGAACATGAAAATTTATCTGGTCCAACTTGTAGGGTCTGATTTTGATACTACTCTGCCCTTCCTTCTTACTTTATACATGCACTCTCCAATTTGGTAGCTACCAGCCACATCTGGCTATTTAAAGTTAAATTAATTCAAACATCAGTTCATTAGTCACATTAGCCACATTTCAAGTGTTAAACAGCCACACGTGGCTAGTGACGACCAAAGTGGCCAGTGGAGATTCCCAAAGTGCAGGAAGTTCTATTAGCCAGCATTGCTCCAGACCAGTGAGAAGGGCCCCACGCCCCCTGACACAGATCTGGACAAAGTCCCTTGGGAATTTCTATTTCAGTGCCTACGTAAGCACTTGTGCATTAAGTTGTTTGGTGCTAGGTAATTCTTTATTTCCATTTTCTGCCTTAAACACGCACATGTATTACCTAATCTTTTAACCTCTTTTTCTTCTTTTAACTAAATATTTAATGACCTGGTCTCCTCTATCCCATCCTAGCCTAATCAGCAATCCTTATTAATGCTTGTCAATAAATCACCCAATTCTTTGTTTCCTCTTCTCTAAGTCAACAGAACAGAAGTGGCTATTCCCCTTGCCACTGCCTCCTCGAATGTGAAAGGGGAGTAAAAGGGGAATGCTGATATTACTTTGGGGGTAACAGGTCATCTACTATCTATCAGTGATAAAACCAAAAAGAGCTAAATGCTATTATCATTAAAAATGTTATATTAGTGTAGCAGCTCGAACTGACTTTACAATACCAAACAGCTACTTGTAATAAGTGTTTTTTGTCCCAGTATGATATTAGCTCTGTCAATTTAAAACGTTTAAATGCAAGGAACTTTTGACGTTGTAAGCAAGTCACACCAGATAGCATTCAATCCTGGTGCCCCACGGGTTGTAGAAGTAAAGCTCTAATGGGCAGGACTCACTGAGGTGGATTTTAAAAACAGTTTGCTCATTGTAATGCTTTAAAAGAGGTCAGTGTACTTTTGTTTGAAGCATCCTTGGTTCAGGTAAATCGTTATCAATAGTTTGAACAACCCTGAAGTAATGGCTCTAAAAAAGTGAGTAAAACCTCAAACTCACCTGAATTATATACTTACCATTAGCCATGACACTTTAAAAACAGAAACCTGACAAAGCTTGTTCACATCTTAGATTAGCATTTTTACTCTACTTTATAAATATTTAGTTGTGGCTAATTTCGCTACATGTATTTGAGCATCTATGTAAATGTCTTTGTATATACAGGTACCTTGCACTATATGCATCAAGGAAAGCTTTTTGAAAAATACGTTTACTAACTATTTATTCACAGCAGGTATTGACCTAAGTATCGCTTAGATTTTTACTCTGGGTCTGACGCTTATTCTAAGTATTTGGAAGATAAACCAAGCTCTAGGAGTATTAAGAGTTCAGATGACAAAGACAATCTAGAATTTTGAAACCCAAACCTAATGAAAGCCTTTGAACTGTTCTGGCAGGAAGAGGGGAAGACAGAGGGAAAGATGTCCGAAGAAGATTATTTTCATGGAAGCTGTGATTAGTCCTTGGCTGGCTGGCGCTACCCAAGTATGATCACCTTTAAAAGAAGATAGCAGTTTCCCAACAGCTTCATGAAGGGGTTCTTTAATTTCGACTAAAACCAAACTGCATGAACTAGAAGTTAATGCAAAAACACATGGCAAGAAGCACTAACAGCGAAACCCTATATTACTTTTTCTAAGTTATTATTGTTGTATACCTACAAAGCATGAGGTATTGATTTAAAACAGATAGACTCCAATGTATGAATCAGAACTTAGAGGGATTATTACCGTGGATTCTAACTTCCACGTGTATTTTAGACTGTTTAATTATTTTATTTTATTTTTTTAGCTGAGCCATCCTGCCACCTGTTGGCAGCTCAGCAGCTGCTCAGCTCGGGCCGGGAATCGAACCGGCAACCACCCTGTTGCTCAGATCTCGCACTCTTGAGCGAGCTCTTAACCAGCCGAGCCACTCGGCTGGCCCTAGACTGTTTAATTTTGAATGGAAGGTCACTGTTGTACACCCAAACAACTGCAAACAGAACCCTGACTGTTTGTCTACAAGTGTTTATTTCTGTTTGGTTTTATTAACTGGATGCTTCTTTACATTTGTATTACATCATTAAAAGTGACAGGGTTGTGAATGTAAGTTGAAGGTACACCTGCATTCAACTGTTCTATGCTTTCTTTCTTTTTTTTTCTATTGATTGAAAAAATTTCAAAATACACAAACAAGCATGAGTTGGAGTTAAACTAAGTAAAGGCAGCTGCCCTCCATCCCCCCACACGCTGGTACATGCTAATCATTGGCTCAGATTAAAAACTTTCTCTTCCTACCATCTCCCTGCCCATGCTGATTGCCACTTAGCCGTTATTGCTTTTCTGAATTTAGAAATTTACTATATGCCATATACAGCTTCCCATTTGTCCTTGGCCTTATGAACCTTTAATGACTCCCTACGACTGCCAAGAACCCCAAAGTTGAGTCACGCATTGGGGGGCTTCCACAAACGAGCCTCTTCCTACCTTTCTGGCTTTTTCTCTCTCGGCATCCATGTTTCCTGGAATCCGCATTCCAGCCACATTAGTCCCTTGCTAGTCCCAGGGCATGCGTTAGCACTGTGACTCCACTCTTTTGTTCACACTGTTCTGAGCATCTGCCACACTCTTCCCCTCTGCTTGTCACTGAAATCTCACCTATCTGTCAAGGCCATGCTCAAAAGCCACCTCCCTTATGAAGTACTGTCTGATCCCTCTCGTCAGAATTACTCTGTCCTCTGGTATTTTCACAGCTCTTCTCTGGTCCTTTCATTTTACTCGTTAGCTGCTTACATCTTCCTCTCCTTCTCTAAATGTTTTCAATTCTTGAAGACAGAAATTCGGTCTTATTTGGGAATCTATCCTCTACATTGCCTAGCACCGTGCTTGCATATAGTACTCACTAAATATTTACAGAATGGATGAAAATAATTACCATAGCATACCAGAAGCCAGGCAGGGGCCATTACTACCTCTTTGTATACCAGAACCTAACACACGGAGAGTGCCCAATAAATACTGATTGGTAGTTGACTGTTACCTAAAAACGAAACCCAACATCTAGAGGATCTTTGGGCTTTTAACATTAAACATTTGCATTAAACAAAACAAAATAAAACAAGCTTAACTAAATCAATCAGATGTATCAGGTGGGCTACCACATGGAGAGATGCCACACAACACTGTTTTGGGGATAGCCTCTCACTAGGCACCTCACTGCCACCATCCCAAAGCAGCCCATATTCAGATGACCAGGAAGGGACTAAGTATTATATAAGTATCTTCATGTGACGTGGAATGTTACGTGAACAGAAACTTCCCATGAGTTAAGAGAGAAAATGCCTGCGTACAGGAAACAAGGAAGTCTACCACACTCCTTCCATGTAAACACTTTCTGATCAAACTGTCCTTTGGAAAGAGAACAACCTAACCCAACTCTATAGAACTCCAACAAAGTAATCTGGTAAGCAGTATTTCAGGAGAAATACAAGTCCTGGTCAAAAGGTTTTAGAAGTCAGTTTGAATATCTAATTTCCAAATGGCCTTGGGTAGAGAGTATGGTAAAAATTATGTAGACTGCTCTAGCTATCTGCTGTACAACTGGGATCCTTTTTTTTCTTTCTTGGGCATTTGTAGAATGTTGGCATTTCTTTCCTTTTTGTATTGTGTGGCAGTGTAGAGGAGTAGAAGGCACAGATTTTTCAGCCAGAACATCTGGGTTCAAATCTTGGCTCCACCACATGCTACCCATGTGACTTCAGGTAATTACTTGATCTCTCTGTGCCTTAGTTTTCTTTTCTAAAAAAATAGAGATGATGATTATGATAACAATAATAATAAGGCCATCACCTTCCTTATTAGGGTTGGGGTTAGGATTGTGTAAATTATGTATGTAAAGTACTTAGGAGAGTATCAGTATACAGTAACCTCTATTAAACATTAACTATTTTTAGTAATCTTTAATATTTTTATGAGGAATGCATTCTTCACTTGCAGAAAGTTGTATGACTATGTGAATCAGCCCAATGTCTACAAACAGTGAAGAACCAAGTAAACCATATCTTTTTTACTACAGATGAAGATCTAGTGAAGATTTGGTCTTGGTGGGTGAGAGAGATTCACACTTAAGTTTCAGAAGATCCAAGCCCTTGAAACCATGTGCAAAAACAAGTGTATTAAGTGTGAATGTGTATTTTTCTGGGGAGGGATCCACAGTTTTCAAGAGTTGTAAAGGGGTTTGTGACCTCTAAGGATCAAAAAAGAACCACTGCTCTACTGTCTCATTTTTAAAAGCTATGTATGTCCACGTTACATCTAAGTGTGTGGAGATCAAGCTTGAATCATTTTCTTAACCAAATGTCATTCCCAAGTGTGTCCTTTTTGTGTATCTTGACTGCCTCATTATCCTTCCATTATATGCTAGTTTAAATGCCCTTCACAGTACAGTATTTGCACAGCTATACCAGGTTGGGGTTATTAAGCCTCTACTTCTTAGTCCCAGTTTTGACCTGTAGCTTCCAATTCAGATTTCCTTCAAGGTATTAGAACAGATTCATTTTCTCTTGAATACAGACCTAGAAATGAGTATTTTGTTTCTACGAATAACAGAAATATATCACCCTTCCAAATGCCTCCTTCTACCTGGCCCAGGGGCACTGATCCTGTCCTGCAATATCTCCACACGTAATTGCAAAGAATTCCAGAAAAACAATTCTAGAGGCAGTCAACTCACCCAGATTTTTAGAACAAGTGCAAATAAATGCTTCCAGAAATTCAAATTAAGACTTTACTTCTGTTCTAACACAAAGAAGCGATTTTTCGTTGCCACCAATCACCTCCTTCTTTGGACAAGTGGGAAATCATTTAACTTTTGCTTCTTAGTAATGTTATTTCCTTCTGACCATGAATTTCAAGTGATTCTTATCCCAGTTATAGTATGAAAAAGTGAACAAAGGAACTTTTGTTTCGTGCTCGCTGAGCTTCATATAACCGGAAACAGGACCCAGTTCTACACAACCAATCTCCACGCACACTGTTACCTGTGATGCAGTCAGACTGGGAGCGGGTGTAGCCGACTGGGCGTGGTGGTGGTGGTACTGCTGTTGTTGCTGCAGCTGCTGTAGTGGTTGCTGCTGTGCTGTCTGTAGTTTGTTTTCAGATTGTGGCAATGGCTGTATTTGGAACTTGTCTGGTTGTTCTTGCTTTACTATCAGGTTCTTCCGTAGCTGTTCAACGACTCTTTTCTGCCAAGTGGAGAGACAAGAAGAAATAAAATCTATCAGAATACTCTTCTGTCAGCTGTACAGAAATAGGCAGCAACTATGTCTCTGATATCTTTAATCTAGAACTTGTTACATTGAAAATTTATAGATTCGACAAATGAGGAGAAACCCATGGCATAAGAAACGTTCTATGTATAAAGGGAAACTGAGGCACACAGATGAGATGAAAAGCTGATGGAGGTCACACAATAGTCAGGTTTCTTGACTATTATTAGCTCATTGTGCTAGGCTGGAAGGGTAGTATAGTGTAGCAGAGAAGACACGCCTCTGGAGGTTGGCTGCCTCAATTCAAATTCCAGTTTTGCTACTTACCAGCTATGTGATGATGTTTAAGCCACTTTACCTATCTATGGCTCAATTTCCTGGTCTGTAAAATGAGGCAACTAGCAACATCCTTAGCATTCTTACACGTACCAAACAAGCTGCTGTATGTAAAGTACGCAGAGCTGTGATCGGCACATTGATGGTCATTTTTCTTGTTGCCTCTGACAACCTAGATACCAGCTATACTAATTTTTATTAACAAATATTATATATCTGTCCCAGATTCAAACATTAAACAGACTTTTAAACAAAGAAATCTTGCTCTCAGAAATATGCAATATAGGGCTGAACGAGTGGCTCAGTTGGTTAAGAGTTGGCTTAAGAGTGCAGGCTCTGAGCAACGGGGCCGCCAGATTGATTCCCACATGGGCCAGTGACGCTGCGCCCGAGCTGAGCTGTTGCTGAGCTGCCAACAGGTGGCAGGATGGCTCAGCTGGTGTAAAAACAAGATTGTCTGTTCGATGGTGGGCTATGCCCACCCATAACTAAGACTGAACTCAGCACCTTGAGCTGAACTGCCGCCTGGATGGCTCAGTGGATAGAGCATGCGCTCTTAACAACAAGGCTGCTGGTTCGACTCCCACATGGGATGGTGGCTCCACTCACCCACAACTAAGATTGAACACAGCACCTTGAGCTTAGAGGCCACAAGCTGCTGCCGGGAAGCCAGATGGTGACTGGCGCCCTCCACAACTAAGATTGAAGAACAACAACTTGGCAGGTCCCCTTCCCCAATTCCCCAACACTGTTCCCCTCCTCCAATTCCCCAATAAAATCTTTAAAAAAAAAAGAAATATGCAATATAAACAACAGAAATTCTAGATGACTGAAATATATTCACTCATCAGCAGGACTTTTTGCTGGACCAGGATCTGTAGAAATGCATACATCTGTTTAGGCAGAAGAGGGATTTTATAACATGGGACAGGAGAGATTTAGTTACATGGGATGAACATTTTTAAATTAAATGAATTTTCTAGACCTTGTTCAAATCCAAGGAAAGCATGCACTTGGATACCTTCATTACTATAACAATACATTTCAATGGAACGTAAGCTCCATGAGGGGAGGACTTGTTTTGTTCACAGCTATACTCTGCGCCCAAGTCAATGTCCTTATTCTCGTCACGTGATCTGTAAGCGATGGGACTGAAGATAGCAAGTGGCCGAGAGAATGTATAATAACCAGACTTGGGTTATTATTTGGGGGCCAGACTTGGGTTCTGACTCTCCTGTCCTAAAGGCTGGAAGGAAGTGTAAGCAGCACTCCTCTCACACACGTTCAAGTGAGTTCACCAGCTGAGGTTTGTTATTTGTGATACAAACAGATTGCTATTTTCTAATCCAGATTATGAATGGAGAAAAAGAAGTGAATGAAGACCTTTCAATGAAGAGTTAAGTGAAATCAAAAGGCCAGGTTGATTTTCAAATTCCTGCTGCAGACTCTAACCAATTTCACTGCACATGTTCTCCAAAGAATCCAAACCTCCACGATACTTGCTTAACATATTTGAACCTGAAAATATTTACAAAACGGGTTGTGTTGTTGTTTGGTTCAAAGTGGTTTTTAAAAAACTTTCAGTCAGCACAAAATACATTCTTGAGAGATTTTTTAATATTTTTACTATTGATTCCTTTTAGGCAATGAAAATATCACATAAAGGCCACTTTTTTGGGGAAAATTCTGCTATACTTTATATTCTGCTAGCACTTCCTCTTTTAATAGTAAACTATTAAAAGAAAAAAAGGATGCAGAGTCCAATGTCTTTAAAAACCATCTGTGGAATAATAAAAATGTAAATTAATAAAAATATCAAATGCTTATAAAAATTAACTTTCCAAGTCTTCAAAATCCCATTTCTTATGTATAAATGGCAGAGTAATTAAGCTGATAGGGTTTAGGAGATGGGAAAGAAATAGCAGTGGTGCTCCGGATCATTTTGAGTATCACAGGTAGGTTTCATTGCTTGGTAACTGCCAGAACATGTAGACATTTAACAAGTAATTATTTAGAGTTGCTTTCAGCCCACCCCCACCCCCATCTTAATCAACATTCATCAAACATATTAACAAACTAGCAAAAGTATAGCATAGCAGTCAGAGAAAGGGACTCCAAGAACCTTTACAAAACAAAAACAAACAAAAAAAAACTCAGCTCAAATCAGGAGGAGGAGAGAAACCAGGAGGAAATAATACAACACAAATGTGACACCTGCCAAAAAATAAACTTTGAACAAAAACGGCACAGGAAACTAAATAATTACTATACCAGGCACGAAATGAAAGGGTGTTTTTCTCCTCTACAGCCATCCTTAGGAAACACGGTGTGCTCTCCTACTTACTGCCTAACTGGGGTAAACTACAAGCAAGACACAAAGCCCTGAACCCACTCCCAGTGTTACCAGCAGAAGAGAACAGTAGGGGAAAAAACGAGAAAGGGATGCAGGCTAGAGTATATTCTGCAGCCTCTAGAGCAAGGTGACGACCAATCAGAACCAGAATCAGGAGAGTGGGAGTCAGTGGGTCACATTGCATTCACAACTGTTCCTCCCCCAGGGCCTGAAACAAAGCCTGTGGAACCTGAGGGGGGAAGGGGGTTCCAAATACTTAACCAACTTCCATTAGTCCTTGAGAGGAGAAAAAAAAAAAGGAAGAAAGAGAGAGCTGTGCAGATTGGACACGGGTCAGATCTTAAGAGCTGGGTAAAGTTTTCTTTGGAAGAAGGCTCTGGTATATTTCAGAGCGCTGCTAAGAAATGCATTGCCCCTGAAGTCCCTGCAGTGTTTATCAGAAGATTAGAAGAATTCCAAGCGTGTAGTTGTGCATGTCTGTGATATTTTTTTTAAAAAATCAAGGCTGGGGGAAGCACTGATACCTTCTGTAACTTAAATATCTATCACTGCATTTTGAAACCCAATGATCTAAAGTTAGGTGAACTCGGCAGTGACGGGGCCCTGCACATTCTTTTAAGGACTGGCGAATGAAGGAGAGTTGAGTGTATTTGTTGGCTTTTCTAAGTCCCACGATCCACTCTTGTTCTAGTTCAGTCTTGGCAAAAGTCACATTAACTCCAGCAGAATCCTGGTCTGGGTCAGTACCAGTTCTGGGTGGCAGCGAGAGAACACAGCTGTAATATTTCATAAATCTCAGCTGCGTGGTATCAAGCAAAGTTGTTAAGTATCCTCTCGTCTCCATGAAAAGTGAGCATGATACTTTTACTATTATGTGTTTTAAACAAAGAAATCAACTTCTGCTGGACATTGATGAAGGTTATGTTGACACAAATATTGTGATGTTTTCAATGTTATTCACATATGAAGGAGACCTTTAAATGTAGATAATTATCTTGGAACGTTCTTCTGAAGCTTTGCCATTCGTCATTCACTAATAAGTTAATGAGAGTTACAAGAGGGAGAAAATGAAGGAAATGAAAGAGGAAAACTGGGAAGAATGAAGGCAGGAGGGAGGGAGAAAAGTTAATAACTTATCATCTTCTATCCTTAATATATTTCTATAAACAACAGGCCAACGGGCCAGGTGTCCGGAATGGCTAGTACCACCCCCTTCAATCCATCTGTCAAGAACCGCTCCAGAAACCCAGCATGTAATTCCAAGCTTCAGCTTCCCATGACATTCGTATCACTAGGTTTCATCAGGGCTTGTTCAGGCAGAAGAGTTCACAGAGCCTCTGACACTTCAAGTCACAGTTTCTGAGACAGGTAGTCACGGTGATCAATATTGTGACATTCAGTGATGCTATCAACGTGTTCACATGACAGCAAGACAGAGCCCAAAGAAAACTACGGAAGTTTATAGGTCCAATTTAACAGAAAATCAGACTCTTTTTCTCCCAAGTCCATCACTGCAAGTTCCATGGCTTTGGTCAATACAGAAGATGGAGAGATGGAAAGACAGCCCCCACCCCTCCAACCAAGCCACCTGTTTATTTCTATCAAACTCTCACATGAATTTGAGACAGCTTCTCTCTAAAGGAACTCCAGGCATAAGGCCCCGCCCTCCTGTATGTCGGTGCTTTAAGTCTCTACTACACTGTTGGTGCTACAGTCAGTCACTCAACTTGTTTGTGTTCTAGTCAGCGTTATCTGTTTCATATCAATCACGAGAGGCCCACACTCACTCAGACATCTTACGTCGTGTTGTCCTAAAAATTCATCGTTTTTTCCCTCCATGAATCAACCATCTAATCTGAAGATATAACCTTCACCCTTTATACCAGGGCTGACAGAGACTTATAACTTTTCACAACTCGAGCAAGTCAAGAACAAATCTTACCCATCTTTGTACCTAAAATGCAGTGAAAAATCTTTCCAGGTCTTCAGACTCCCCAATTGCTCAAATGAAACCAGGGAAACGAAAATTTTTGTGGGTAGAAAAACTAACGTGGAGAAATTGACATTTGCTGATGAAGTCAGAATTTACTTAAAAAACAAACAAACAAACAAAAACTTTCTACTGTCCAACTAAAATTCCATCACTACATTTAAAAGTAACACTAATATTCATCAACGCCAAAGACACAGGAAGGAGATATGCTGACAGTCTTCAGAGTGCTGCCACACAATTATCCTCTAAAGAATAGGGTAACGGGGCCAGCCGAGTGGTTCAGTTGGTTAAGAGCGTGAGCTCTGAGCAACAGGGTCGCCGGTTCGATTCCCACATGGGCCAATGAGCTGTGCCCGAGCTGAGCTGTCGCAGAGCTGGTGAGAGCGTGTGCTCTTAGCAGCAAGGTTGCCAGTTCAACACCCATATGGGATGGTGGGCTATGCCTCTCTGCAACTAAGATTGAACATGGCACCTTGAGCTGAGCAGCCCCGGGAAGGCTCAGTGTGCAACAAAGTTGTCGGTTCAACTCCCGCATGGGGTGGTGGGCTGCGCCTCCCCTGCAACTAAGATTGAAAGTGGTGACTGGACTTAGAGCTGAGCTGCGCCCTCCACGACTAAGACTGAAGGACAACAACTTGACTTGGAGCTGATGGGTCCTGGAAAAACACAATGTTCCTCTTCCCCAATTCCCAAACACTGTTCCCCTCCCCAATTCCCCAATAAAAAAAATAAAAAAAACCCCAAACAGAATAGGGTATGGGTTACTGGCGTTAACAATGACAAAATTACAGTCCCAAGTAAAAGATATGTGTTATTAAATTAAGTGAAGATTCCACCACTTTAGGAACTAATACACAGGGAAAAGAAGCAATAAACTCCAAATAAGCTCCTTCTTAATGCAGTAAGTGAAATTCAATGGGAGGCTTTGCACTAAAGTTATTAGAGGGACTGTTCCAAGGGAGACACACAGGACACAATTCTGACAGAAGAAGGGAAGGAATATTGGTGGCAGCAGCTATAAAAATATACTTAGCTAAAAATAATTGTGTTTTATTCATTTTGTAAAGCACTAGACGGTTTCCCCCACACCTCTCCAATATTCAATTTCAGGGTTAGAATTAGCAAATGGCTTCTAACCTTTTTAAACTTTAAAAAAAGGGATACACCCTTTAAAAATACCACCCGTTTGACAGAAGCAGTATCTACAACCTCATCTTAGACAGTGAACTGTATATGTTGTCAACTAAAGAGGGTTTGTTTGGTCTTAGAGAGTTGGGAACATAGATAATTATTTGATAGTTCTGTAAGGTGTCATGGAATTTGTAGAGTACAATATAAGTGAAGTAAGGAACAGCAACAGTTGGAAATTTCCAGAGTTTTTTTTTATAAAGTTCAAAATTCTCTACATGGATGCTTAACAGATGGTGGAGAATGCATATGTCATGGTACTGATTAGACTTTGGCTTACTTTTTTTAAGTAAAAAAATATTCTTTGGGGTTTACGCTTCTTTAAAACACTCTCTCTCTCTCTCTCTCTCTCTCTCTCTCTCTCTCTCTTACATCAATAGGTTTTACATCCCATCTCTATAGAAGAACAGGCATTTTATTCATATCAGTGGGATTTATATTCCATCTCCAGAGGGGATTAGACCCCTTATTTGATAGCCTGATTGAAACGCAGTTTACACTCTTCTTCTTTAGTTTATTCATGTTCTAATAGATAAACTCAACCCCACCTTCCTCCACTTCCTTATGCGTGACTATAAGACTGTTACAGCCAAACTCTACCTAAACCCAGGGACCCAGCTAAGAACCTGGGGCTGCCTTCAGCTTGCACAAAAAAGAGAGTGTAGCTGTTGTACATATGAGGGATGTAACGCCTGGAGAACTATTTTCCAGTATGTAACATACGCAGATGCTAGGGCAAAATAATAAAAACACACATATAGACTAAAAAAGAGCACTGCATGCTGGGAATGGTAGTTGTAATATAATTATCTGTAATAAAAACCAAGGAAGCCAAAAATCAGAACCCAGTTGGCTTACATTTAAGTTCTCTACATCTCTTTGAAGCACTAAGCTATACTGTCCTGCCTACTTCAGAGAAACGTTGAGGAACAAATGAATTAATGGTGGGGAACAGTTAGGAAACCGTTGAGGGCAATGTGAATATAAGGATGATAACCAATGACTAATACAATTTGTCTAGTATGAATTTTTAACTCAGAGCTACAGCTAATTAAATGCAACTTTTATTTCCAATGTCAATTATATTTCAATCACTTGATTTTTCAACATCTAGTCAAACATTTTTATGTTAGTTCAAACTATGTACTTTTATTTTTTTAATGAGAAGTGCCCAAAGTACAGGATTAAGAAAGAGAATGCCACCTGTTCCCTTTTTATCTCAGAAATCAAACACATTAGGGAATATATTTCCTTGTGTAGAACTCTAGGTACAGGCCAGGTTTCTTATACCTCTACAATGGTTCAGGGCCACATTCCAAATGCATAAAATAGATGTCCAATTTAAATGTAACCTGACCCAGCAAAGACCTTAGATACGGTAATGAGGACAGCAGAAAACAACAACCGTAAGAACCATTTATAATCTGCATAATTTAGCTGCTTACTAATATAAAAAAAGTGCCTGAATCATTGTGTTTGAACCACACAATGGATATGACACGGAGGCTATTAATTTGTAAATTAAGCTCCAGTTCAGCAAAATGCATGCCCCTCTGTAACTATCTGCTACAGACCTGCACACACCACTAGCTTGTCATTCATCATTCCATGGCTCCACACCCCACCACTTAAAAGGCAGCATTGCCTTGTGAATGTCGGTTGTCCCATACACTACAGAAATACTCTCATTGCTCTGCCAGAAGCACTAAAGCATTATGATTGGAAATGGCTGCCCAAGTAGCTGTCCCGGCATAGTATTGATCCTAAAATGGGGGGAGGAAAAGAGAGGAACAAAACCCAAAACCACTACCATTGTATGGAACACTGCTCAGTTAAAACAGATTGTTTTGCCTACTCCAAGCCCTGGGTACAATTTGAGATATGCAGGAAGCCCTCTTTTCACAAGACAGAATCAGATGCTGAAAGACAAAAATATAATATTTAACCAATTCTACGCAGCATTCATGTACTAAGACATGGGTCGATCATTTTCAAAGGTGAGGATACCTTTTAACAATCCTCAATTCTGCAGCTTTTTCTTGAAAGACAGAAAACGACAGATAATGGGTATCAGAACTCTCTCTGTGTGAGGCAGGATACATCGGGTAGAAAATATTCTAAGGTGAAATGCAGTATTTCCCTTACATTTAAACAAAAGTAACTCTTACAAATCACAAAACACTGGCATTTTGAATTGGGAAGTATTTTAACACAAGTACATCCTGAATAACAAACTCTTGATACTTAAAAACATAATTGTTTATCACCTACCGGACTAGCACAAACACACAGATTTAAAAAGATTCCAAAACTACTGACTATCTCTTCCTTTTAAAGTAGTCACTATTTGAGTAGTTTATCAGGAGGAATTTTTACAATCACTTGAAGAGAAAAATGAACAATGTTACAAATTTACTTTGTGACAAGACCCCACATAAAATAACACAGAGGGAGCAATTCTACCACCTACAGTAGGCTGCCAAGATGAGGGATGGGCAACGCAAGGGGTTGGATCTCCCGAGACACGTGACAAAGGATGATTTGTACCACTCTGTATTTAGTCTGGGTTTTGCACATCAGAGACAGAAGAAACCTGAACTCATCTTTCAGAATTTTAGAGCAGGTCTGCTTTTTTGTTTTAAATTGTCAGTACTAGCAATTTTATTAAAGAGAGATAGATATTCAGCAGTATAGAAGAAAGCATGAATAATCTCTTAATGAATAAAAAATATTTGGTTAAAAATTTAAGCATTTTATTAAATCTCAAGTGTGAAGAAAATCATTTTTCTGAGGCTATGAAAATCACTAAATCCAATCGACAAATTTCTATATGAATATTTAAAGTCTTTATAAACACACACACACACACACACACACACACACACACACACACACACACACACCCTGTCTCTCTCGCTCTCTCCAAGTTTTAGAAAAGATGAAATGATATCATAAAAATGACTTGTTATTTTTATCTTCTTGTAGCTTATTTTTTAGTAGTGAAGGTGTGTGGCTCACTCTTTTACTATACTGTTCTCCAGTTTCCCCATCCAACATAATTACTGAGATGCAGGTTCATTAGAGGACACTGAACTGAACATAAGATCAGTCCCTCTATTTAAAAAACAAAACAAAACAGGCTTTATTTTTTAGAGCAGTTTTAAGTTCACAGTAAAATTGAGTGGAAAGCACAATTCCTATAAACCCCCTACCCGCTGACCCACAGCCTCCCTATCAAATCCCCGCTAGAATGAATGGTACATTTGTTAAAAATGATGAAGAGCCTAGATGAACCATCATTATCACCCCAAGTCCACAGTTTACACTAGGGTTCCCTCTTAATGTTATGCATTCTATGGGTTTTGACAAATGTATAATGACATATATCCATCAATGGAATATTACATGGAATATTTCACTGCCCTAAAAATCCTCTGTGCTCTGCCTATTCATCCCTCTCTTTCCCTCATTCCTGGATCTTTTCACTGGCTCCATAACTTTCCCTTTCCCACAATGTCATATAGCTGGTGTCATACAGTATGCAGCCTTTTCAGAATAACTTCTTTCACTTAGTCATATGCATTTCAAGTTCCTCTATGTCTTTTCATGGCTTGATAATTCATTTCCTTTTTTTTTTTTAGGATTTTATTGGGGAATTGGAGAAGGGGAACAGCGCTGGGGAATTGGGGAAGGGGAACAGCCAAGTTGTTGTCCTTCAATCTTAGTTGTGGAGGGCGCAGCTGGCTCAGCTCCAAGTCCAGTCGCCATCTGGCAGCAGCTCAGGGCAGCTCAGCTCAAGGTGCTGCGTTCAATCTTAGTTGCGGGTGGGCATAGCCCACCCATCCCATGTGGGAGTCGAAATGGCAACTTTGTTGTTAGGAGCACATGCTCTCACCAGCTGAGCCATCCTGCCATCTGTTGGCAGCTCAGGTCGGGCGCAGGGTCACTGGCCCATGTGGGAATCAAAGCGGTGACCCTGTTGCTCAGAGCTCTCACTCTTAACCAATTGAGTCACTTGCAAGGTCAGCCCGATAGTTCATTTCTTTTTAGCGCTAAATAATATTCCATTGTCTAAATGTACCACAGTAGTTCTCCTGATTTTTAGATACAATTTAATGTGGCAGCTGGTGAGTTCTATAATGGTTACAATAAAAACAACAGCAATAATATATCAGATAGCTGTTACCTGCCACCAAGGACAATGAGGCTTTGAGCATAAAGTGATTTGACCTAGGTCTCAAGTCAGGTAGAGTGAGACTTAATAGTTCTAGTTTCTAATATCTAATTCCATACTGCTTCCCCCCACCCCATATACTACATAATGTAGCAAACCACAAAAGCACCTAGGAAAAAACTTTAAACACACACACACACACACACACACACACACACACACACACACACAATCATTCTGCTTTTAGGAAAAATAAGTAGAGAGGCAGTATTGTGCATTAGAAATAATATAAAGTTTGGTAAAAAAAAATCTGGGTTCTAGTCTCATAAAACTTATTAAGCTAGGTTTGTGTCTGGGTAAATTATTTACCTGATCTTGGTCTCAGCTTCTCCGCTCAAGTCTCCAGCATTCTCTTCTGCTTAAAATTCTATGAATCTCTGAATGGCAAGAATACAATCTCTTGAACAACACTTTCTACCTCTATAAATAAGCATTGTACACAGAAAACTAATGCTCAGAATGATGATTCTGATATACCACAAAAACGCTAAACCATTAAAGAGAATGGTTTCATTCAGGGGTTGAAAATCCACATGAACAGGGGTCAGGCAGGTAACAGATGTGAATGAAGGTGGCCAGCTATGATAATAGGAGTGATGGGGACGAAGGTCAAGTAGAGAGGGACTGCCCTGTCTAAAGGCACTAATGTGAGAAATGCATTTAACATTCTGAGTCAAACAGAAGAATATCTTTGCTGGTTAGATTAAGCCCATAGGCTACCAGTTTTCAACCCCTAGACAGTAATTACATTCACTGAACTGTAGTTACTAAGAGAGGAGTCAACCATTACTTAGAAAATGTTTCAACAATAGGAGGTGAGTCAAAAAGGATTTCGGATAACCAGAAAATTAAAATGGCTTTCTGGTTGATCAAAATTTTACTACCGTGAAAAGGCTGGGATGTGACTTTTAGTGGGAAGCGGCACAGACATAAAAAGCAAGTAATCAATGGATAAAATATCTGACAATACAAGGGAGACAGAGAGCTATATATAAAACGTAAAGGTAAAAATGAAAATTGCAGTAATAATACGCCCATAATTGGGACAGCTTTATCAAAACAGCTTCAGGTACATACAGATCATTGAAACCCTTCCCCCTCGTGTAACACTGACGTCAAAATGAGCTGGAATGACTTTCTCTAGCACTGAACTGTAGCTGTCTCCAGGGCTGAGGGAAGCAGCTGTTTAAACAGCCGCGTTGTAGAGGTCAGAAAAATGAAAACCACCTTGTTGAAGCTGCCCGGGGAATTCTAGGAAGCAAAATGTAATCATCAGATTTGGAACCCAACCGGAACACGAGAAACATCTCCTGCACTTAACTGGTTCTTGTTTCTGAGTACTCAGATTTTTTTTCAAAATCATTGACTTTATACGATTAAGAAAAAAGGAATTCATGTTATAAACATACGGAGTATTTAATAATTTTTCTGAGTGAAACCTTCAATGAAAAGTGGTGGTAGCATTTTCCACACATATCTCCCTAATGGTGTGATCATCTGATTATACAGCTCTTTACAATTGTAAATTTTCACATTCTGTTATCCAGTAAGAGGATCACAATTGTGCGGGGTGGATTAAGGCAACGATCATTGATTCAGACAGGGAGGGAGGCATGTGACGCCTGATGACCAGTCAGAAGTTACACAGCTACCTAACAGTAAACTGGGCGCTGGAATATGGAATCCCTCTACTCTGGAAAACCAGTCTGAATGAAGCTCTGTTCCCCGAACAAAGAGCTGGAGCTCATTTGTCTGAGCCAACTCTTGGGGCTGACAGGAGGTTGGGTGATATCCAAGTGGACCGACTGAATGCAGTGTATACCGGTGCGGGGAGCTGGGCCAAGGGGGAGAGATGTCCTTTGTTGGACATCAGTCTCTAGATACAGTAAACAGCTGGGAAACAAAGCCAGGCTGTTGAGAGCCAAGGAAGACGAGTAACTTGTGCAACAAACTGAAGTGGTCAAGCAGGAGAGGAGCCAGGAGATGCAGTCAAGGTAAAAAACAGGAGCGCCCTAGATGAGGCACGGGTGGCTCAAGAGATGGGCCTGGAGCAAAAGACACCCATCGCTGGTGCTCAGGCCAAGTTCCTATAAACTGCTCTGGGCGCCTGGAAGGGTTGGGCATGTTCTTAAAGGGACAGCGCAGAGCTGGATAACTTGCTCCAAAAGGCCAGAGGCTGTATTTCTGTCATCAAAGAGAATCTCTCCGGCAGCTGAGCAGGGCCACGCGCTGGAGTCACGCCAACAGAATGATATGCCTCCTCCTCGATGGAGTATGATGGACAATTTTAAGATTCTGTTTCTAACCTTCCAGCCTCAAGCCAAAAACTTCAATTCTGGGACAATGACTTCAATTTAATAAATGGAATGGACGCTGGCAGCATTTAGATGGGTACAATGTTAGGTTCCAGTGTGTTTTTAAAGGGGGTGTATCACAGCAAAGTTTTCTTACCAGCCACTAATAGAAAGCTGGGTTTTAAATTTCTATTCATGAACAGATTTATCCTCCTGCTGTAAAGACTGTACAGCTATTTTGCTTTTAAAATAGAGCTCAGGTGATCAAAGCCCCCTCAGCAAAGGGGCTGAGGAAATAACATTATAAACCACAGAGAGGTTTAAAATCAGCCTCCCCGCTTTCTGAGCGGCTGCTAGAAGTCCTGTCCGCCCCTCCCCCCACCGCCACACAAGACCAGGGCTCAGTCAATAAGACCGCTGTGCAAGTGACACAGCCATCACTTCTGCTTCATCTCCACAGGCCTAATGTATGTGATGCTGAATTTACTTATCTCAGTAGGCAGCACAGCCTCGCCAAGAGTGGTTATGTTTTAGACTTGGTACGAACAAGATGTCAGGGGTTTTGTTGGTGGTGCATCACTCTGCAACACCTTATTCCAACTCTGTGCTGAGCTGGCAAAAGCACTAAATCAACTCAGCTCTGCAACCCAGCTCTGCTTACCCTTCAGATGTGCCAGTGGCATGACGACTCTGCAACATTCACGGGCGATGTGACACACCAGTAACACAGATTTGTCTAGTCATCATCACACCCTTTGAATGTCTCCTTGGTCCTTTCTCTGTCCTTGTTCCTCCCAGCTGCATTTTCCTTACTAAATATTTCCTGTGACATTTTCAACCAAAGGACATAAGGCTCCAACTCCATCGTGAGCCCATTAGAAATGTGTGTCATCTCTCTGCTGTTGTAGACCCTGAGAGAAAGGCCGGTTAGACAATACCTGGCTTCCTACAGCTGGTTAGAGGCTGAGAATGAGGAGAGATGATTATTGCCATCCCCTTTAAAAGAACCCAGTTGATTTAAGGAGGGCTGTGAGGGCAAGTGTGATGGACTTGCTGGGAGAAAGCAAGGATATTTGTCATCTGATGGATACAGTGGAATGGACCTACTCGTGTGCAGGCTGTCAGCCTTGCCACTAATCAGAGGAGGGAAAGCATCTTTAGGAAAAGAAAATGGAATAAATTGAGTAGAAAAGAAGAAGTGACATGAAAGTACAAGGTTTAACAAGCAGCTTTTCTTGGGGGCTGAAGGTGCCCCTTTCCTAACCGAGGCTCCCTGTAACAGGAAGGAATCATTCCTACACAGGGGTGCATACCTATACTTCACAGGGTGTTTGTTTGTGTGACAGTTATACTGTCATAATTTTCGATGGTTAAACCTCTGCTCCGGGGTTTATAAAAGATCAGAACACTTGTCACTCTTGGTGCAGGTAGAGTGAGATAGAGTGGTTGAGCAGTTCATTTTTCTTTATAATTACACTCCATTAACCTTCCACATGAGAGCTCCCCTGTGCTTTCATACCAGCAGTACCAACTGGCTGCATTTGATAAGGCTCTACAGAGTCTGCAAGACCAGCACATGCAACAAAAAGAACGCTCTAATACTGCAGACTCAAGCAGAAGCTGAATGCAGCTCCTCTACTTACTTATTGGCACACATCTTCAGCTCAATTATACATGTGTAGACAAAAACAAACTGAAAACGTAAAGCTGGAAGCCAGCAAACAAATGATGGGCGTTTATTTAAACCAAAACTGATCAGAAAATCTTCTGATGATCCTTAACAATGATATCAAAGCCAAATGTAGTAGTATTTTTCTAACCTTAGATAACGTGGCGTCCCATAAGAAATGTACCCAATTTACTAAAGCTTACTGGGTGATACTTACAGGGTGATCTATATTACTATTAGAGCACACTGGTGTCTACAAGCTGCGTGTTGTGAAGGCAATTTACTCATTAAAGTATTTCTCCTTATGGTTCTCTCAGTAACTCATTTTTTAAAAAATTGGTTAAGAACTAGCACTAAGTCTGTCTCTAGCCTCCTTGACAGTGGTCACATAAGTAATTTCTCTTTGAGAGAGAAGAGAGACCTATTCCATTAATAATGTATTCTCCTGGAGTTTTTAACGCAGTGCCCGGAACGCTACCTTCCATGTGCACAAAGGTAGATTAGTGCTTTCTCTACCCTGAGCAAAGGCTAGGTGTTACATGCGTGAGGAGATAAAACGAAAGCCAATTTGGGATGTAGGTACTGGCACAATTAATCTTGAATAGGATCCCAATTATTGGGGAAACAAAAGAGAGCTAGCTATATTTAACCCTCTGCTTTAACCAATGGCATTCGCAGCCCTCACATCATCTCAGGGTAAGGTTTCCACAGTAGTTTGTATTTCCAGGTACAATTCTAACCACAGTGAACCATGGAAGGCCAACAGGTATCCCCACAATTACTCATCAGTAACTCGCTTTCTCGGGCAAACGCATGCACTGAGGATGCTGGGCTACGGTCAGTGTCATCTGCCAATCAGAGAATTAAAGTACAGGAATTCAAGTGGTACAGCATTTCCTTCATCAAATGTTATATTTAAAACACTTTTCTAGAGATATAAAACTACAGCAAATCTT
This sequence comes from Hipposideros armiger, assembly GCF_001890085.2. Lineage (NCBI taxonomy): Eukaryota > Metazoa > Chordata > Mammalia > Chiroptera > Hipposideridae > Hipposideros > Hipposideros armiger. The sequence goes on from NW_017731608.1 coordinate 467,459, forward strand.
GTTTTTGAAAATTAATGAGATGCTTAGTACTTCTCAGTGTTTGGCAGAGAAATGATTGTTTACATTTACATTTTGAAGACGGATGATTAGATCTGGGAATTCTGTTACACTCTTCTCTTTTTCAATGCTTTATGTAGGAAAACGAAGGGTTTTTCTATTAATATTTTTCTTCCACTTAACACCATTACAAACAGGTTACAGTATGTTTTTATGCCACTTACCACCATGGTGTCCGTTTAAAACAATGTTTCTCTTAAACCAAATATCTGATTTGTGCTTGCGACTAAATAGTTCATAATTCTTTAAAACCCGATATCAAAGACATCATTTTAACATTTTCTTGCTGCACGTTACATGCTGAAGCGTTCGGCATAATGGTGCTGAATGATCACGTGGCAAAAGATAAAGCCAGTTCATGCCTACAGGAAGCAGCTCCCAAAAATGTGGGTTTTTCAATGTCCAGATCCAGTGACAGTCAGATTTCTCCTCCGCCTAATCATGCATATTTTTCATTTCCCAATGAACAGCATTTCTTTCACTGAATATTTGTTTTTCGTTTGTAAAGTGGCTGAAATTCCACTCTCTCTAACCATGTTAAGAATCAGGCAAAAGCCAATCTACCTGCTTGGATCTGTCGCTCTGACTCATTGTTGGGCCATCTGTTTATGTGTGCCGCTCGTCTCACGGTGCAAATCAACCTGCTGCTGGGCAGACCTGCCTCATGCTACAAACTCATTCTGCAATTTCAGCCTCCCTCACCGGCAATAGGTCCTCTTATCGGAATCTAAAACTACCACTTCAATCACCTAGAGTCAGACCTGATTCTACTGCTCTTGTACCAAAAAAATGATACACCACAGGTCTATGCGCCAACAGGTCATCTCTGAACACTGGGCTCATGAGGAAGGGGGCAGCGCAGTTTTGCTCCTATCAAAACATTTTAGTGCCATCGGCAGCAATCAGCCTGCTACCCAGGCATATACATGGACCACTGTGGAGAGAGGCTAAAAAGATTACTGAATCCCAGAGGATGGGGGGCATAAACTGCAAATACAAACCGTTCTGGTCTTCTTTGTTTTAGACTGGCAACTTACTCATAGATGGGGTTCCATCTGTGTGATTAGCACACACATTTAAAGCGGCATTAAGAAAGATTCTCAGAACATCTTTTGAATCGCCCAGAGCTATTAATTTGCTTGCTGCTTTGCATGCATTTTTGCTGATCCCTCTCATCTTAGGTTTGAAAGGATGTTAGGGGCCATGAATAGGGTGGCAGGCAGTATAAGGTCTGAAGACAATATTTGTTGAATATCTGTACAGAGTATATAGTATTGTATTAGCTGTTGTCATATAATACTTAAATTTATTTAATTCTTTAAGAGGTTTATGTAGCCATTTCAGGAGATAGAAGATACATGTGCAAAAAAACTGTAACATTTCTTACAGAGTATTAACAAGCAAAATATTGCACAGTTAAAAACATGTAAACAGAGCAGAAAGCTATAAATAGAAAAAGTAGAACCACAAACAGAAGACAAGACTTGAGAGAGTGTCCATTTTGAGCAATGCTAAACCCAAGGAAAAAATTCTGAGACAAAAACAAACATGGGATATCAATGATAATTAAAAATTATTACTTTGGACAAATGGAATAAGGCAAGTTTAGACACTAGTGGTTGATTATGGGTCCCTCAGATAAATAAGTACCCAATGAAAAGGCATGTGTATACTTCCATTGGGCTCTATCCTTTCCATTTAAGAAGACTGTTCTTTGAGAACACAGACTGTAGAATTACCTATCTTGTTTCTACACTTGAAAACGCATGTCTATTTTTAGAAAGGAAAAATTTAAAATGTATCTATAGAGGACCCAAAAACGTAAAATTTAGAAGGAGCCAGACAGTTATGAGATTGGTGGTTAGAGGAGGAAGAACTATGTTGATAATGTGCAGAAATATACCTAAAAACACAGATTTCAAAGAACCAAGTATTATGTTGTTTATTAGCAAAAAATAACTGGTGATGACAAAGCACAGGGATGAGAGGGATTGATACCTACATGAGAATTTCTGTATCTTAGTGGGTGAGAAATTCATCACATTTTATTCTGTTCAAGGCCCTACTGACTACAATGTACACAAACTTCTCAGCTTTTCTCCTGAGGATGAGTCACAGCAGCGGTGAGTAGAAATGCTTGTCCTAGTCCTCTGTGCAAAGGCAAAGTCACAACCTTCGGCAAGGCTCACAGCAATGTGACATGTGCTAAACAACAAGCAACGGTCTCTAGTCTTTTTTTAAACAGACACTGATAAATGGAAATAATGATCTAGGGGAGATTCTAATTTTGAAATTGACTGAAGAATTGAGGCTAGGATGTTAACCCTCTCAGCTGCCTGATGCTTGCAAAAAACAACAACAAACAGCACCAATCAAATTATAAGTGAAGGCAGCAAACTTGAAAGAAGCAAGCAACATGTTTAGCATGAAGAAACTGCTGCATCATTTCCCACACTATGCTACGAAAACAAACGATTCGTTTCTATACGCTATGCCAAGGAATATAGTGTTATTTGGAAAGTATATTCTCTTACCTTGAGATATAACAGCAGCTGAACCCTACCTCTTACTTATTACTAGATCCTGGTAGCTGCAGAGTCTCCTTCATCAAGATATGGTAATACTCTTAACATTTCTGAATTCACTGATGAAAATGACCCTCAGTTGAGACGTGGGACACAAGATAAGAAAGTACACAATTACCAGAAACTATCTAACAGTCAAATTGTAGATACTATTTAAAGACTAATGTTTTCCTTTTGAAAAACAGGAGACTTAAAACTGACCAAAAACTCGAGTGCAATTGTCTAATGATTTTAATCCCAACCCTCCTGAAACAGTCCTAATAGGATATAAACATATATATGTCAGGTTTTCGTTGTTTCACAGTCAGAGATCACTATTTGTGTCATTTTCCAAATTCAAAACCTATGATTAAATAAGAATTTGACACTCTAAACTTTGAGTAGTGCCACATTAAAAGTTCGACAAATCTTGACCACCAAACCGACGTTTTGCTAACACGATTGAAAGAACACACTGGCACTTATCAACATAGCTTCTTTAGAAGCAGAAACATCACAGAGGCAATGTACTGTTCAGGTGGAGAAGCGAAAGGGAATGTGGAAGCTGAAAAACCATCAAGGCGAAGTCAAGGATTATGTGACTACCAGGGTGGTACAAATGGGCTCTCTACGTTTTAGAATCAAGTCCAATGACACATGAGAATGGCCATATCAACAAATTTCTATTCTAATAAATAAAACCGGCAACACACCTAGCCAATGGACCTATAGGTTCTAATGAGATAAAACCACACGCACCTGACTTGAGAAATAAATAACCAGACTAAAGCCACAGTTGTGGTGACTAATCAGGGCTTCTGCCACCTGTCCCACGGCTTCAGAGACCAGCTAATGACATCAGGAAGAATACAGAAACACTGCGAGCTAACACTGCATTTTTATGTAAGAAAAGAGCAGGAGGAGGATTAAGTGCATTCTTTTTCTTCTCCCTGATGCGTACATTTAAAAAATTCCATTAGTACCTTGCCAGATTTTCAAGAGAAAAGCTGCGCGCATCAGAGTTAACTGGTACGATAGGCCATGGGAGAATAAAACCAATAAGAAACCTTTCTGTTCTGCACTTCACAGGGCTGTCACTCGTACTAGAAAAACGTCACTTTGAAGCCCTGTTTGCATTCCATTTTTAACTAGAGGGAAGAGGATGGAGGTCTTTGGTTTCTATGACAACCCAGATGGGCCATAATACAAGATACTTACAAATGTTCAATTGCAGGGATGCCAAATCAAATTAAGGCAGAGTTAGCACTACTTCATAAAAACTAGATGGGGGAGAAAACAAAATACTTATGGCGAAATGATGCCATTTCTAGAAGTGGTTCTGAAAGATTTCATGAGGAAATACAGGGAAAGAAGGACTATTTTTAGTAAAAACAAATAAAACAGTAAAACTAATATATAAAAATAAAGCTCCAATTTATATGAGGAAATGTTTTCATTAAATTTGACTACTGGAAAATTACTACCTTACTTAATGTTAAAAAAAAAATAATCCCTCTCAAATAATATGCATTTCATTAGTGATTTAAATCATTACAATCTGGCACACTGGCTGGGTTTTAATGGTGAGTTGGTTGAGCTCCTTTGAGCGACTTGTTGCTTAGCTCCATCGTCAAGATTTGTTTCTAAATCTGGCTTTCATAACTAGAGTACTTAGTCCTCAAAATAGTTATGGAATGGCTAATGTTTCAGAAAGGAACTAATTTGTAACTTGTATTTAGTACAACTTGTGAAATTTATTAAATTTCCAACAGAATGCAAGAGTAATCTACCGTATCTTTCCATTTGTAAATTATGATTTATTTGAGAACAATCTTTAGCAAACACTTCTCGTTTTCAAAAGCACTATTTTGAAAAAGGTATTCACATGTGGTCCTCTTCATTTGAGGGGAAAATAAAGTGCTTTATATTCAAACCTAATAAGGGAACTGACTGACAGCATGGATCTTACCATTGGGCAGAGGGGGTGTCCATACCCCTTTAAGATCATAATGAAGAATTATGGGCAGCTATCTACTCTAGACTCTGTCCCTGGCAGCTCCTCTGCCAGTGCTTCTCTTCCTAAATAAATTTTCTGACTTCTATTCCTCTGTACCTCATGAATTTTTTCTTCACAAAAAAAAAAAAAAAAAGAATTATGGACCCTGCTCCCCCCACCAACTGCCATATGTGCACGAACACACACACATATTCTGCACACATTTTAGGGTGTACAGACACTCCCTACTGCTGCCCCGGGCTAGACACCCTCCACTGAGCATCTCACTCACATATTTATTTATTCAGGGCCCATCTTCCCCAAAGCCAAAGTTCCATGTTAGTAATAATGGAAGCTCCCCAAACCAAACCAAACCTAACCAAACCTTAACATTTCCAACATTAAGTACTGATAGTACTTAATACTGATAGTACCTCTTTACTTAAAATGCAGCTCAAATTAGATAAATTCAAATAAAATGAACTCATTTAATAAATACGTATTGCTGCAGAAATTTTACTAAAGCTTGAATACTATGAGTTCCAACTCTTCTGGACTCCCATATCATTAGGTTAAGTTTCTGTGACTTTTTCTTTTCCCACAAATGGCATGATCCCATTTAAAATTATTTTGAGAGATCTGAGATAGGAGAAGGTTATAAAAACAGGACTAGAGGGGCCAGCCAAGTGGCTCAGTTGGTTAGAGCGCGTGTTCTTAACAGCAAGGTTGCTGGTTCACCTCCCGCATGGGATGGTGGGCTGTACGCCCACCCCCTTCCACCTCCTGCAACTAGATTGAAAGTGGCATTTAGACTTGGAGCTGAGCTTGTGCCTCCACAACTAAGACTGAAGGACAACAACTTGACTAGGAGCTGATGGGTCCTGGAAAAATACACTGTTCCCTTCCCCAATTCCCCAATAAAATCTTAAAAAAAAAAAAAGGAATAGAACAATTTCTTTAGTAGAACCTTTTAAAAACCCAGATGCTTCTTGTTTTGAAAAGAAAATGTGTGTGTGTGTGTGTATATGTATATGTGTGTGTGTATATATGTATATATATGTGTATATATATATATATATATACATACACACATATATATATATATGGTGCCATTTAGACAACAATAGCCATGAAAATGTTGTGCCTGTACTGTACCAGGGAACAGCTCAGGCCAAACGCTAAAATACCAGGATGCCGGTTTTCCTTTCACCCCCTCTATATGACTCTGTGACTCTGGTCATCACTCAGCCTCTCTTCAGTATTAGTTTCCTCTGTTACAAAATGAGGATAATACCCATCTATCCCTCACCCTGACTCAAAGAGAAAAATCTTTTTATAAAATTAGAGTTATAAAACATTCAGTATTCTTAGTACTAATAATAATACTAAATAATAAACTGATAGTCTAAAAATGCTGATGAACTTGATTTTCAAAACACCATAAAGCTGCCCTACTGCCCATTATGACGATGACATTTTCACGAAGGGCAGAGTGGGGAAAGGCTGCAATTCTCACTCGAATGATGACTAGAACTTATAGGAAATTAAAAATAAGAATGATGCATTATGTAAAAAAGAAGCAAAGATGGAATTATAAGCATGGCTCAGCACACTATATGGATCACACGATATTTAATTTAAGAGGTACTGGTGAGGCCTTGCACTCAGGCCACACAAGTGCCTTTAAAAGCTTTATCAGTCTCTGTGGATATTTGCCCTTCATCAATTGCTTCCTATGCCAGGATTTCCTTTTTGAGTGTTGCAACCTAATATTCTTCACCCAGACAACCACAAGCCTGTTTTGGAAAGGTTCCCTATTTCAGAAGCCTCAGTGCTATTTCCATTTGGAAATACATCTTTATGAAAATCTGTATCATCCCCAAAACTAAAATGCTTAGCTATATTAAGTTTCAGCTGTAAGGGATATTTTTAGAAAAGTGGTAATTTCAGAATCTCTGCTTCAAAATTACAGAGTTGGGTTTTTTTTTAATGGAGTCACAAAGTAGAAAATTAAAAAGATATTCCAATGATTAAAGTCCTTTCTTTCCTTTTTCTTATCCCATTTTACTTTAATTAAAAAAATACATTTAAATTTAAAAATTTTAAACTCACCAAATTATGCATACTGGTAAAAAATTTCATCAGATATTCATATTCCTATAAACCAAAGAACTCAATGCAAAAGAGCTCTTAACAAGTCAATGTTCTCAGAAATGGTATGACATCATGGATGCTGCAAATGGTATGACATCATGGATGGTGTGGCTAGGCAACAAAATGAACCAATCTGAGATGCCTTGGACATAGCAAAAAAAATGTAATTTGTCCAAAAGGAAAGGATTTCACTTTTAATTAGATAAGAAATAATAAATATATCAATTATACCTCAATAAAAATACAAACATCAAATCATTATGTTGTATACCTGAAACTAATATACAGTTATATGTCAATTACACCTCAATAAAAAGAAAAGAAGCGATATTGGAGTGTGGGGGCAGAGAAGAGAAGGAAGTCCTTGCTCTAAGATTATATTAAACGCTACTTAAAACATGTAAGTGATGATATTTCATGAACTAAAATATGTGATCAATGGCTATCATGGAATATCCTATATCCTTCCCTTCAACATAACAGTTTTAAAGGCCCATGCTCATTTGACCTCTTATCCAACAAAAACTCTTTTTCCTTCATATTGGTTTGTATAACACAGAAGTATTTATTTTGTTACAGTACTTAAGTTTTACTGTGGATGAGTGCTATATCCTGCCAGGACTGGATAGCACCCCATTCAATTGTCTCCTCAAGACTAAGGGATGTATCACCAAAGATCTGTCTGTAAAATAGAGTGAACGCCTCCTGGAAAGACAGTCGCTATACATACACTTGCATGCACTCAAAATGACTCCTCTTCTCTGAGGTCTACTCCTAAGAAGAAACACAGGGAAGTAGACAAGCTCAAGTGCTACGCAACAGTGTTTACTTTCCCCCTTTACGATGGTATTTCTGTCATTGGAAGTTTCTCTGAATATGGAAAATAAGTTAAATTTTAATACATGCCTGTATGACAACCGTAAGTACAAATATGTGCACGCGGTGGGATTAGAAAGAAATGAACCAATTTTCGTAGTCACCAAAAAAAACCAAAAAACCAGTCACAATATAGTTATGCCTTTTAGATACTAAATTGACCTTAAGCAGTTGTTTGTTTTGTTTGTGTGTTTGTTTGTTTTTTCTAAGATTTTTATTGGGGAATTG
>NW_017731608.1:475588-489373 GCF_001890085.2 Hipposideros armiger
TGCAGCCTACGCCGCCGCCGTTGACTCATGGCAGCCCAGCTCCAGGTTGAGCTGTTGTTCAGCATCTTAGCTGTGGAGGGCAGTGTCACTGGCCCTCGTATGTGGGATCCGAACCGGGGCCCTCTGGCATCCCAAGAGAGTTCTTAACCATCGCGCCACTCGGCCGGCCCAGCAGTTGTTTGTTTTTTGGTTAAAGCTTTCTCAGATCATAAGGAAAAACAAAATCCTTATGTGTGATATTAATTTGATTAATGGGCACCATATATTCAGATCTTCCTGTTCTGACTTGTAAAACAGGTTATTTTTACTCTATTGGCAAAAGCCCTCGACTTTTCTCAGCTGTTTAGGACAATCGGTGAATGAAACTACTGGCAATTTTTTACTAGGAAATTTGAACTCCCCTACCCTGGAATTGTTAAATAAACATTAAGGAAACCATCAACACCAACCACTTATTCCCCATGAGCAATGAATAAAAGAACAATGTGTGTAGTGCAATTAAGCCGCTACGGCCCAAGATGCATCATCCCATCAATTTTGAAACAATTTTTCTAGCTGTATGAATCTGATCATAAAGGGGAAAAAATCACTTTTAATGAAATGTGGAATGATGTTTTTACATGTGAAATGTAGTCATCATCATTTCTTTAAAATATTTGACTTCAGAACTCTTAAGAACAGAAAGAAAATAAAACCTATAAGTAGAATAGCTTAATTATTTAGAGCCTACAAATGACCGTGGAAAAGGACCATTTTTAAACTTTGAAAATAGGCTAATCTGTAATACAAAACAGTCTTTGTAGATAATAAACAATTCAAATTCAGACAAGAGAGAATTAAATTGGAAGGTTCATTTTATTTTACATTTATAACTAAAAAACCAGAAAAGCTTACAAACGGATCATTGTTATTCTAGTGCCTATAAGAACCAAATGATTTAAAACTAAATCTGGTATAAACTATGTACTTAAAGCAATCTCTGCTTCCTATTTTCCATTGTTTCCCAATGTTCCCAGAAGCTCAGACAAGAATTATAACAGGGCAATATAAACTATGAGAAAACAGTAAGTTCAGAATCGTTCAGCTGGATATACAATTAGGTAAAAGGCTAAGTCAAAAGTAGAATAAACCAGCACCTAACAAAATACTGTAGCTTATTACAGGTTTTTAGTTTGAGTAAATCTGTCTTAGCCTTCTGATCTTCGTAATATTTCCAAATAACCTCCACAAATCACTCTATATAAATAGCAAGGAGTCTAAGAATGTATGTATTCCTACACTCACCCTCTAAAGATATTCAAAATCAGTTCACCGCCATAGGAGTCTGTCTGCCTCAGCTAGAGGATGAAGTTATCACTTAATGAATTAACGCCATCTAGTGGGATCAGTGAGATTTCAGCCAGACTTTACTACAAGTTACTACCATCTATTCAATTGGTCAAATACCTTCTTTTTAAAAATACGGTTCTCTTAATAAGTGAACTATCGTGAATGCCTATTCTAAGAATGCGGTAAAGTTGCCTACAACAAAAATGGCACAAAAATATTTTAAGATCAGCAAGAATGGAATAACATTTCTATTCTTTCAAAGGAACAAAAATGTAAATCAGTATGTACTAACAATATGTATTTTCAAAGACCTCAGAAAAAAGCAGTCAAAACAACATTCCATCAATAAAAATTTTTAATAACAATAAGTATTATTTATTTATTAAGTGCCTAGAATATGCCAGGCACTTCACAAAGTTTTAATCTTTAAAGCTATCATGCAATGTAGTTCCACAGACAATTCTGTTACAAAAACATTTAAATTGAGGGTGATTAATAAAAAAAGTGATCTTTTTTCCCTCCGACTATGATGTAACCGTCCCATCTATCAACATTAGCTCACTGCATACCCCCCAAGTGCCCAGAAACGTGCCAAGTGATGATGAAGCTCTAAGAGATGAAGACGGGCCCTGGCTTGTCAAAGAGCCCAGGCACAGATCTGAAGCGAGGCAACTGGTGGCACATTACAGAAGATATTTACAATGATCTTTTATCATAGTTTTACTATTAATTTTCTTGATATTGAAAATAAACTGCTAGTGGGCCAGCCGAGTGGCGCGTTGGTAAAGAGCTGGCTTGGGACACCAGCTCTGAGCAGCAGGGCTCCGGGTTCGCATCCCACATTAGGGCCAGTGACGCTGCGCCCTCTACAGCTAAGATGGTGAACAACAGCTTGACCTGGAGCTGGGCAGGCGATGGTGTAGGCTGCAGTGGGCTGCCATAAAGCTACCGTGAGTGGCTGGCAGCCAGTGTGGGCTGCCAAGAGTCACCATAAGTGGCCGTCCAGTGGCCAGTGACTGATCTGCCTCACCCGGGAAGAGCACAATGATAATACCAACATGGGCCAGTGAAGCGACGTCCTCCACAACTAGACTGAAGAACAAAAAGGACAGCAACTTGTCTGTTCCCCTTCCCCGATTCCCCAACGCTGTTCCCCTCCCTCAATTCCCCAATAAAATCTTTAAAAATAAATAAATAAAAATAAACTGCTAGCATGAATCTTAAATTCATCATGATTTTGAGTGAGTTACAGAACTTAAACCAAAAATTGATGAGAAAATGTGAGAGGTGTACCCTTCCCATAACCTAACAATGGAAATATTCTTCCTCTAATTTCCATAAACATGATTTATTTTTATCATTTGCAAGTCTTAGGAAATGGGCTTCTCCACTTTGCTCCTCAGTGGAATGCCCGGCTTTCGCATAAGGCACAGGCTCTATCACAATCAGCGTTATTATGTTATTTACATTTCTAATAGCATATCTGCTTCTACTTCTTCTCTTTGTACTTCTTCAGATTACCATGTTCCAGATAAGAACAGAAAGGAACTTCAAGTAAAACATGTTCATTGTTTTTCTACTCACTGGTAGGAGGGAATTAACACAGAGTGAAGTTCAGAAAAGTAACCTGCAAACTATTCCATTTTCTATGTGGGAATGTTCAAGTTAACATTTTGGCATCTTCCGTATTTCAGCATCTTCCCTTACACGTGTTATTTGTACACACACACACACACACACACACACACACACACACACACACACACACAGCCATACATCCCAGCATGTCAAATATTAGACTAATAATATATAATAATGTTCAGATGAAAATTCAATTAAATTTGGCAACCTGTGGGATCTTCACGGCTATTGAAATTTTCGTGTGTGTGTGTGTGTGTGTGTGTGTGTGTGTGTGTGTGTGTCCTTATTATGAAAATAACAGCGCAGAAGTCTAATCCAGGTCACTATGAACCCCCATATGGCCTGGGTTCTGAAAAGACTACGTAAATTTAACCCAAACCCCTCTTCCTTTCCTAAAGGAGTCAGGAAATAGGTGGCATACATCTCCTGTTGACCCAGATTTGCTTCTCTAGAGAAGCGTAAATGGCCCGAAAGCTACTCCATGAGTCAAAGGTAGAAGATGGGGAAACAGCTACCTTGACTGGCTGGGTTGACTGTCAAATCCACCTGTTTATCTGGCAGAGGAAGAGAAACAGCCAAATATGGTGGAATGGGGCTAGGTTTGGAGTCTGAAAACCGGATGCTGCTGGACAAGTCACACCTCTGTAAGTTCCAGTGTATTTATTTATAAAATGAAAACAGCAATAATAAAATATATCTTACATGAATATATCTGAATAAGAATTTTTGTTAGGCTTAAGTGAATAAATGTGAATATACACTGCAAAATGCTATTTTTAACCTAATAATCTTGTCTACCCTATTCGCTCTCATTCTACCACTGCTCTGTCCCATATTCACCCTCCATCTTAATCAGATCCTTCGATAAGATTGATCTCTTTCCTGCTCCGTGAACTTAACATATTGGTTCCCATTTTTAAGCTTTTGTTGATGATGGTCACTGCGTCTGAAGTAACTTTCTTTCTCTTCTCCACCTCTGTTTGTCCATCTACCCTTGAGGGTTTTGATAAGTCCCATCTTCTCTATAAAATTTTCCTTGATACTACCTGCCTAGAATGATCTGTGAAACCCTATTACACCAAACGTCTGATTCATAAAACTTACCATCTAAACATATAACAACAGCAGCTGAAGACACTTATGTAGTACTTACTAGGTGGCAGGCACAGTTCTAAGCATATTCACTACACATTATGTAATTTCATCTTCAAAGCAATCCTATGAAATAGGCAGTTAGTATCCCATTTTACAGGTGGATTACTGACCCATGGAAAAGTCACTTTCCAAGGTTCCAAAGGTAGCAAGTGGCAGAGGCAGAGCAGGATTCTAACTTGGTCAGTCTGGCTCCAGGTCCCAGGCTCTTATCTGCCATACAGCACGGATTCTGTGTTGTTTTTCTGACACAGAAAGTATGATCCCTGAGGATAAGGGCATTTCATCTACTGTAACTCTTCCATTGCACTGACTTTTCCTGGGCTATACAATATACAAAGGTGCTCATGCAGACCTGGGGAGACCGTGCGAACTCCATGCAGGCAGTGGCCCTGAGTGGGAATCAAAGTTTTTTTTTTCTCATCGATGCTCTAACGAAACGGCGTTGAAGGAAGCAATGTTATTTGAGGACCCGCTATAGTTAAAAAATGTAAGCATTCTGTAAATATAACTGGTGCTACCGTTTACAAAGTCTTTTCTTTGAAATACATTGTTATTTGTACCTTACAACAATCCTGTGAAGACACTTATTTTAAAGAAGAATACAGTGAAAGCTCAAGGAGATTGAGTGATTTGTCCAAATCTACAGTTACGCGGCAGACCCAGAACCCAAATCTTTGTTTTCTGATTCCTTGCTGCTTTATAACACTGTTGGGGATAGTGGTGCGGATCACTGAAAATTAAATTATGTTTGGCTTTGGAGTATGTTTTTGGGGCTCTCATCTTTTGGTAATTCATAATACTGCAAGTCAACAACAATCATAAAACAAACATAAAACCAGCCTTGGATCTAGAAGAAATAGCACGTTTCCTAAGTCAGTGTGCAAAGGCTTGGGCCAGAGTCAGAGAAAAAACAAGTCATAAATATGTCTGTGCTTCTCTTCTCCCTTTATTTTGGAAGTTTATTGTCCCCCTTCCCTAACTACAGTGCGTCCCCCCGGCCCCAACCTACTGGACTGGGGTGATAGTGATGAGTTGATTTGTAAGGTGGAGTTGCTGGGCATGCTGGAGCAAGAAAAAGCAGCCGGAGAGAGAGAACTGTGTCTCCCTCTTCCCTTGCTCCTTCCCTCCAACTATAAACAAGCACATTCACGTCTTCTCTGTATAAACGCTCTCTCTCAGGCTGCCGTTCTTTCCCCTTCTCTTTCCTGAGACATTAAAATGAAATGTGTGATAAGCAGAGTGTCCAAAGGAAAATGGGCCTCCACTAAATGATAATTCCTTTTCCCCTTTATCACTAAACTTTTTTTGGTTGTTTTTTGAAATAGTCATTTCATTAGGAAAGCATTTTATAATTGTATTAGACTATATCATCAGTCACTTAATTTTAAAACTATGTGGCCTGAGGACATCAGTTAAAGTACGGATTTTTTTTTTCATTCATTCATCAACTATTTGAGCAACTTCACTAACTTCTTAATGGAGTTACTGGGCTCTTTGATCTTCCCACTAGACCGTGAGCTCCTTGAAGGCAAGAATAAACTGCTTTAATTGGTAACTTCACTTTTTTGCCTGGCTAGTGGTAGGCTGTGTTTAAGTGTCCAATGAATCAATTGTTGAAATAAAAAGATTGGCAATTTCTAAGATACATTCTGGCTCTTGAAGTCGAGGATTTCATGACATCTCCCACTTGGTACTAAGCATTGCTTTTCATTTCTAAATTCATAAAAGAGTTTTGGCTGAGACCCTTTTTCATTCTCTGACTTCTGCAGAATAGAGATGTTATTTCAGGCAATGTCTTTAGCTAACAAAATTCCCCCAAAGTGGGCCGGCCGAGTGGCACGTTGCTTAAGAGCTGGCTTGGGATGCCAGAGGGCCCCGGTTCGGATCCCACATATGAGGGCCAGTGACACTGCCCTCCACAGCTGAGATGCTGAACAACAGCTCAACCTGGAGCTGGGCTGCTGTGAGTCGCTGGAGATGGTGTAAGCTGCAGCCCCTGCTGCAGTGGGTTGCCATGGGCTACCGTATGTAGCCAGCAGCCAGAGTAAGCGGCCAGCAGCCACTGTGAGCGGCCGTCCAGAAGCCTGTGACTGATCTGCCTCACCCAGGAAGAGCGCAATGATGGTGCCAACTTGGGCCAGTGAAGCAACGTCCCCCAAAACTAGACTGAAGAACAAAAGGACAGCAACTTGTCTGTTCCCCTTCCCCCAATTCCCCAATAAAAATCTTTAAAAAGATAAAATTCCCCCAAAGTAAAAAATGTGGATGCCCATGAGTTTGGCATTGGGAGTTTTAGAGCAGTTTTTATTTACTGATTGAATTTTTTTTTAAGGAATTAATATTAATCCTTGCCTTCTTTTAATTTTAAAACTGTATATGCAACACACCAAAACAAAAACAAAAATTTCTTTAGTATAACATTAACTTAAAAACTTTATGCACAAAAGTTAGAAGCAACCTACACACTCTTTTAAGTCCTTCGCTCTGTCCAGATGTCCAGACTATCAGCTGGTGATGGCTTCAGTACTTCCTGTCTATCCCGGGATCCACGGCAAACTACTTCCACTATGCTCTCCCTCACACCAGATTCCCTCTTCCGTTTGACCCTGACAACCCCTACTCCTGAACTGCTCACTCCTACTGGAAAGCATCCTTTAACCAGGCCACAGGCTCTGCCCGAAGTTCATGTCATTTTTACCCTCATCTTCTATTCACCAATATGTGATCATTTATCAATTACCCTCAAAAGCTATTCGAATCTGTATTTCTTGACCCTTTGTGACAATGCTCTTCCTAGGGCAATCTGCTCACCTGTCATTACTTTTTTAAGTCTCTTTCCCATGCCCCTGAAGCTCCTTTAAGTTTAGATCCTCCTATATTCAGATGCTTTTCCGATTTCTACCCCAAGTCCTCTTTCTGTCCCCCTCTGCACTCATTCATTCCCTAGGTAACTGCCTTCAGTCTCAATGCTGTAATTATCTCCTTCATGGGACTGTGGAAGACCACATACCTCGGATGGAATGCTGGCCCTCCTGACTGGCTGCATGACCTCAGCCAAGTTCATCAACTTCAGCCCCAGTTTACTTCTCTCTTAAATGAGGATAACAGTATCTACCTTGCAGGGCTGCTGTGAAGATTAAATGAGGTAACATATGAGTTACCCAGCAGTGCCTGGAACACAGTAGAATTGCCAAGTTCCAGCCCTGGTCTCTCCTGGAACACCACACCCACATTTCTAATGGTGGGACAGACGTTTCTATCCTAATGCCTTGCTAAGACCTCAAATCTGGCCTGTTCAAGACCGAACTTACTGTCTTCCCCCACTTGCAGCTTCTTATCTTCCTAACACCCTAATAGCTCAGGCTGGGAACCCCAGGGATGTTCACTCCATCATCCCCCTCACTCTTTACATCTAATTAGACCTTGCACTGTCTTCTACTTCTATCCCACTGCTGTAATTCAGGCCTCTTACTAGGACAATTTATAACATCTTCCTAACTGTTATCTCTCCCACCTAGAGCACACAGATCCCTTTGCTGATAAAATAGTTGTTCTCAAAAAGGGATCTCACCATGTCATTTCTCTGCTTAAAATTCCCTATGTCTTCTCCCCAGTAACTGCGGAATAAAGCCTAAACTCCTAGGTGAGGCATTAAAGGCCCTTAACAATTGTACTTCATCTCCCACTATATCCATTCCTTCAACTTCTCTGAATTATCCACTATTTCCGGAACTCAAAATGCTTTTTCGTGCCTCTGTGGCTTTGCTTCAATTACTCCCTCCCTCCAACCTAACCCCAGTCCTACCTGTCTAAACCTCACTTGTTCTTGAAGACCCAGAACACTATTTTTTACACAAATCCTTCCCTAACCCTCTAACTCAGGATTAATATCTCCCCTCTGTGTATTTGCAGAACATTCTACTTAGAACTCTATAATGGCATGTACCATAACCTACCTTATACTTCAGTCTGTAGTTTATATATTTGTCTCCTCTGCTGTGCTGCCTCGAGAACCAGGGAGCCGAGGTCTTACTCATTGCTGAAGTCCGCTGCCCGGAACTTGGTAGCCCTCATAGTTGTTTGTTAAATTGAACAGGATAATTAATTACATGAGTCCATCGCTGAGAATGCAGACCTACAGCACTTTAAAAAGTAACTAAACAGACACTTCCTCAACCAATGATCAAATTTGACATCACAAACAACAGGGCAAATGGACATGATGTGCCGTGCTGTGACGAAGGCATGATGTACTCTCAGCAGTATTCTTGCCAAAAACATTTAACGTGGATTTAATCATGAGGAAAACCACCAGATAAAATTGCAGGACATTTAGCACTGCAACTAGCCTGGACTCTCAAAAAATGTCAACAAGTGCAACACCCACCACCTCAGCCCACCCCTGCCTTCCACCCCAAAAAAGGCGATGAAACTGTTGTACAAGAAAGATCAGCGAGAAATGGCAACCAAATGAAACGTGTGATCCCTGACTGGATCCTGGATTAAAAATAAAAAGCCTTCTAAAGAACATAATGGTCCCCTACCAGGGAAATGTGACCATGAAATTAGTGCCACTCAAAAGTACAGTCCATGGAACCACACGATCTGTGAACTGTTACTGATATGTGATGAGGTAAGTATAAGAATTGTGAGTAAACATTTAGAAACTTTTATAGAACTGTGACAAAGTAACTTTATGTCTGTTAAATCTAATCATATACTTTGTATATAGGCTGTTTATTTTATTTTTCCAGTAATTCATTTTATTGTACTTATAAAAGTGTCAGCGGTGGATTGAAAATTTAAAAACAGACCATTTACCACAGATAGTCTGAGAAGTACTCTATTAGAGAACAATACTGTACCATCTTAAATTTTCTGAGTGTGATACTTATACTGTGGTTATGTTGGAGATAAATGTGAAAGCATTCCGCGATGCCTACAAAAATGAAATTAAGTAAATATGTAGAGGAAAAAATTAACTAGACTTTTAAATTCATAAAATGTATACCTGTTAATTTTTAAAGAGTACATCTGCTGTCTCCTCATAGTGCTACCTCAGTGAAAAACGAGGTTTTTATTAGCACTCAGAAAGAGTAAAGACACAGGAGATGCTAGAGTATCGTGAAGGCTAAGCAGACGGCAGACCACTCTCCTCACAGACTGTGCTCTCTTCTTGTTGTGGGTGTGGCCTGAGGATATTCTGTCTGCAGCGGTGGTGCTCCAAGGAGCTATGTGGTAAGCTGAAATTCCTGACCATGAAGAGCTCCGGATTTATAAATAACACTTCAGGATTTGCTCTTAAAAACACCAAACAACCAACACCACCACCAAAAATTGGGAAAGAGATCATTATCCTTATTTCCTATAGGGTTTTCTTCCTAATTTCTACAAAATTAACAAAGATTACACAAATCAAAATGCAAATGGTTTTGTTCTGGAAAACTGTTAATGATAAATATGCAGACTGATAGGAGAACTAATAATCTCTTCCTTAAAAATAAACCAGGTTCAAACCAAGAAAGACTATCAAACAGCAAACTACAATGTAACCAGCGGCCCAAACTGCCTGTTGTACAGTCCCTTTCCAACTCCGTCATCTCAACTGGTGCAAAAAAATTTTTTTTTGCTATTTTTGTTAGTTAAACTAATTATTCTATAGTTAAACCAGCTGTAGGGGTTAAAAAAATGTATCCTGTGCTTCAAAAGCTTCCTCATAAAAGCATCAAAATGTGCCTTCCCAGGACGCCCTAATGACCTGTCAGTTGGGTACCCTGAAGGGCTGGGCTCAAGCTCATCATGCTCTTCAGACAAATGCATACTATTACCATTTAACCTTTGCCAGTTGGGCAATCTATAGGGGAAGAAATAAAAGAGTCTTCCTAAAATTGAGAGAAAACCGTCTGAGGACTTCATCTCTTATTAATTCAGAGAAAACAGCTATTCTGAAATAGCTGTCTGTGCACAATTTAATTTGTGTCTATTCAAGTGCCTTTAAAATCCCACTAACCTATTTGACTCAATTGCTTAGGGAAGGGATTCCATACAATTACAAGCATATATCACATGACTTGGCAAAAGACAATTTGGTGAATATGAACTAAGTCCCGAAATGAACACCAAAGTAAAAAAAAAAAGAAAAGAAAAAGAAACTGAGACAGCAAGTGATGTTTGTAGAAAAAAATGACGCTGCTGTACGGAGAATGATGGCAGGTAGGAGAGCAGATGGCAGTAACTGGCTTAACGGCACTGCTTACTGCATACCACGACACACTCTCACAGATGCACATCACCAATTTCTAAAATAACATCTCAGAGTAATGCAACCCGGTGCAAGACTTTTTATGACAAAATCAATGTGTCATCACCGTAAGCAGCAAGAACACACAAATCATGGAAGACGCTTAAATTGTGTTTAAAGACAAACTCATTTGGTCAAAAATAAGACAAGAAAAAGAAAGGGAGAATAAAATAAGCCTTTCCCATTCTGGGAGTTTAGTCTATGTTTGTTTGTTTTGTTTGTTTTAATTTGGAGCCTTTGAAACTCACATATTCCGTTTTTGAACTTTGGTGGATGCTAATTTCTCAGTTATTGGTTTTTGCTTTATCTTCTCTGAAGAGGGAAAGAAACAACTGCTTTTTAATGCTTTCCAGGAGATAGGAGGAAAGACTGTCAGCTTTTTAACTTGGCAGTCAAGGCACTTTTGGATGAGTTTGGGATCTGAGTTTCAAACAAAGTCATGTCAAAATTAAGTATCACATCAAATCAATATTAATTTTTTCCACTTGAGACCTGGATCAACCCAGGAGCTAAGTTTTCTTGGTAAATATGCATGCCACACCAAAAAATAAGATGGACTTTTCTAAACGAAGTAGGAATAAACCAGGCCCACACAGCACTTGGACACAGCTAACCCTGGCGACATCTGCTGCAAGGAGGGATCAGAGGAACGGAGCTCCAAGACAGACACTCTGCAACACTCTTAAGTTCTGGGGTTGGTATCACGGAGTATCGTGTTCTTACTCATGCTATAAAGTACACTCTATCCACTTGAAACACATTTTTTCAAAACCTAAACGCTTCACTTTCGTATTAATTTAGGCAGTCATACTACATTCCAATCTTAGCAATGAAATTACGTCCGATCAGTCTGTTTAGATTTGACTGGCTCCTTTGTTTTTGTATTTCTGCTTAAGAGTTCAACAGCAGCTCTGCTCGAGAAATGATAGCACAACACTGAAATATAGAGGCAAGTGAAACGTGAGTTACATTTGGTAGGTAGAAAAGGACCACATAACCATAAAAAGCAGGAAAAACCAGCATGCCTGACTCTCAGGGTTCCTAAATAATCTTAATCATGTCATAGCCTCTCAAATCCTTTTCCTTCAAGGGCATATCACTACTCTACATTTTAACTCCCTGTTTCTGACCATCATTTTGAAGAGACGGCTTGACCCGAACAACAGGATACTTAGACCAGCTCTAAGAAGTAAAGATACTCTAGTGAAAGCAGGTTTTCCATTACTCCACTTTATTTATCCTGGTTATTTACGACCAGAAACAGGCAACTCAGCGGTTCAAAAATACTGTGACTGGGAATATGATTATTCTTTCTTGGATTTGGCCCCTATTTTTTGGCATCAGTGGTGTCATTTCCCAATGTCTTCTTCTGTTCCCTGTTGACATTCTCAGACATGGCACTTCATTCACACACATTGCATCTGCAGAGTAAGATCCCGTGACATGTTTGGGGACAACGCTAGAATTCCCTGAAGTGGCTGCTGATATCCTGCAGCAAACCAATTTTTCATTAGAACTGCCACCAAGAAACGGGAGAGCGGCTCTGACATGGCTGGATTGGTCCTCACGGAGTAGCAGGAGGGAAGCACCTTGTACCTATGCAGTGGGTAACAGTGCTCACTAGGCAGGTGTGTCACTGCTGTCTCTTAAGGCAAGTCCTCGACATAAGTGGCTTCCACTTTCACTCTTCTGCTCTCCTTATGTTTCACACCACCTGATAATCCAGAATATAAAATGTGATCTTCTTTGGTCCTGTTTACTTCCAGAAGTTATGAAATTTCTCAGATATGAACTTGACTCCTGGCTGCCTGTATTTTAAGTTATCCCTTGGGGCAGGCACCAAGTGAACTGACTCCAAATTCAAAAGTAACTTGTTTTGAATGCTGACGTGCTAAACCCATGCCAGTTGTAGCTGAACAACATTATCCCTAAACTAAGCATTTCAAATACACAAAAGGGACCATTAGATACTTTTAAAAAACACCTTCACCAAATTTTAAACTATTAACAAGTATACGGCATCAGTACGGTGAATCTGTGAACGGTATCTTGCTGGGCCAAGCGTCACAGAAGGTGCCACAGAAAATAGTCAAAAGACACAGACCTTTATCTTCTTTGAGCTCACATTTCAAGGTTCCTGAGGAGGGGCAGAATAATTTATTTTGGAAGGGGGGGGGAACCATCACAAGAATAGAAAATGCAGGCATCAAACTAAGTGGGAATAGAAAAGATCTGTGTGTGTGGAGTGCTCTTGTGAAACATAGATAACTTAAGTCTACAATATCTTCTTTAAAGAGACACAACGCTGTAATGAGAGAAACAAATGAAAGAATGACATAAAAGAACTAAAAGTTCATCACATGCATATATGATTCTGTAATTTTCCTCTAACAACAAAACCGTGTTCTGTTAGTTTCTATTACAGTTTATCTAGGCTGAGGTCTCACATCTTGAATGATATGTGAACAATCAGGAGAAATAACAAAAATAGTAAGAAAGAAGATTAGAAAATAAACAGGAAAAGTCAAAGGAGTTCATGCTAGTTAGTCTGCAAAAGAAACAAATTACTTAGAAAAGGACACAGTGTAAGCCAGCGGTTCTCAACCTTCCTAATGCCACGACCCCTTAATACAGTTCCTCATGTTGTGGTGACCCCCCCAACCACAAAATTATTTTTGTTGCTACTCTATAACTGTAATTTTGCTACTGTTATGAATCGTAATGCAAATATCTTTTTGTTTTCTGATGGTCTTAGGCGCCCCCTGTGAAAGGGTCGTTCGACCCCCAAAGGGGTCGTGACCCACAGGTTGAGAACCACTGGTGTAAGCTGAGGCATCAGTTTCCCAGCCTTCTGTACGGCAAGCAGGGTTGGCAGAGGGGGGCTGATGGGTAATTGCTCAGGTCCCTCCCACTTTGAACAATGTGTGAGTCTTGTCTGACATGCACCAGGCTATTTTGCACAGAGTAAGAAGCCCTAAGCAGACGGGATTTAGGCAACATGTTGAAAAAACTAGACTAACTTTTGGGAAGTGCCAAAATCCATTTCCAAAAACAGGTGAGGAAATTAAAAAGGAAGACTGCTCTTTCTCTAGAAAGGATTAAGTCAGTATTCCCCAAATTGTGCAATGACAAATAGTGGTGTCCCCTGAGAGATGAAAACAGTATGTTCCTGGGGAAGTGGTTAATAAATTTGCCAAATACCAAGTTAAATACAGTTAAACAATTTCTTTACAATAGAATTTGAATCTTTTTTTTCTTTAAAGGTTTTTATCGGGGAATTGGGGGATGGGAACAGCACTGGGGAATTAGGGGAAGGGGAACAGACAAGTCCTTTTGTTCTTCAAACTAGTTGTGGAGGA
>NW_017731608.1:489453-493730 GCF_001890085.2 Hipposideros armiger
TACACACGGTAGCCCATGGCAACCCACTGCAGCAGGGGCTGCAGCCTACGCCGTCGCCAACGACTCATGGCAGCCCAGTTCCAGGTTGAGCTGTTGTTCAGCATCTTAGCTGTAGAGGGCAGTGTCACTGGACCTCATATGTGGGATCTGAACTGGGGCCCTCTGGGGTCCCAAGCCAGCTCTTAACCAACACGCCACTCGGCCAGCCCTAGAATTTGAATCTTTAATTGCTACTGCGCATTAAGTATCTCTGAGAGGCAGAGAGCGTATGGCATTTCTTAAAATTTTCTAATTACAGAATGTTTTTTCCATGGGAAAACCTGTTAACATGTTGGAACACGAACGTTCCAAGGAACATAGTTTGGGAAACGCTGGTTTAGGTACAACTGAATGTGAAAGCAAGGAAAGGATAAGTGGTGTCTGGGGATGTCTCCCGACGTTATGATTTTATATGCTGAGCCAACTGGGATGCTGATCCCTTTTCTTTCTCCTCCTTCTCATTTATGCCTTATCCAGGCATTAATCTACTTCCCATTAAATTATTATTTTCTCTGATTTTCCTAATTCTCCCACTTACTTGTCTAGGCTATCAAAATCTTCCCTCCCTCCTTCCTTCCCTGTTTCCCTCTTTTCTTCTCCTTTTTATTGTTAGTAGTCTTCTTTATTCCATGAAAGTGTTTTCCTTTGCTTCCCACTTGTTAATAAGCAACATCATTTTTCTTCCATTTCAAAAATGCTTGCCATTACTTTCACTTACTATTAAGTTTCTCTGTGAGGTAACCATCAGATTCGCTTCCATTTTTTCCTCTATATGTTCATTTACTTACATAAAACTTAGGGATTCTCTAAGACCATACGTGCTATTCTGATGATTCTTTAATTTCCCTTTTTCCTACCATAATGACTCCCTACCTCTAAACTAGTCTATAAAGCCGTCAGCCCTTATTACTGAATACCCCTTCCAGTAAGTAATTTCTCACAGGAAGCTGTTCAAGAGGAGCATTATGCTATGCTCTTCCATCCTTGCTTCTTAATCCTGTCATTATTAGATACTATTCATCAGCTATGGAGTGGTGATCTGGACACTATGAAAAGAAGTATATACTGCCTACTCACAAGGAATTTTCTCTGAAAGAGTTAACACTGATGTGGGTACACTGAAGGGGTAGAATTTTCTCTCAGGCATACGTATAAAGTTTTATTTTTAAAACCTTTTCTCCATCTCTAATAGAATACAATATTTTACCATAGATTTTTAAAAAGTGAGGAATTGTCTCATGTCTAATCACCAAGAAGTTCCTTCTTTGCTCAAACTTACTGTGTTCCCTTCACTCAGACATGACCAGTATAGGCAGGCGACCAATTCAGTTGGTTCTTAGGTAAAAGTCAAATTCTTGCTGATAAAGTAGATATCGCTTTTTCATCCTGTTTTAGCATTAAGTCTAGCCCTTCCATGATAATAGATTAAATCGGTAGAGATGTCATCCTCCTAGTAAGACAATAATAAAATCCTAATCATTTGTAGATCCAGGCTACAAAAAAATCCTTTCATCTGAAAAGAAGGTATTCTCTGATATCTTGAGAACATTCTGATTTAATTATATTTTTCTTATAATCTCAATTTATTATTTTCTTTTAAATTTTCATTTTGACAAAATTTCCAACTTACAGAAAAGTTGTAAGAATGGTACAGAGTTCCCATGTATCTTTCACCGGATTTCCCAAATGTTAACTCGGCCAGGTTTTATTGTCTTCTCTTTCACACGCAGCCACACACATTTTTTATCCTGAACCAGGAGACTAAGCTGCAGGCACGATAGGCCTTTACTACTATTTTGCAAACAAACAAACAAATAAAAAGGATGGATTCAGGGAAAGGTGTGTTGATGAAGCAAGTATAGGAGATGGGCATACAAACTGGGTGCTTATAAACTTCTTTCCATTTTTATTGCATGTTTGAAATTTTTTCATAATAAAAGTTCAGGGGGAAAATCAGAAAAATCAACATTGATATTATCTATAGACCTTATTCAGATAGATTCTGCCAATGTCCCAATAATGTCCCTTAAAAGAAAATCCCAGATCATGCCTTGCAAGCTATTTAAATGATGTATCCTGTTTTCTCTATTTCTCTGACAGGGCACTGGAGGAAGTCAGCTTTCTGGTTATTCATGATTATGTGAGCGACACGGGCTAAGGATAAACTGAAATACCAGAATACCCAAAATGCTGTCACATTTGGCTTTTAAATCGTCAGTCCTTTTGGGGTTAGATATATATACATAATTATGTCTTGATTGAGTTTTAAAATTAAGTTCCATTAGGATGTTCTGAAAACACCCAAGCTCGGAGCATGGGAAGTATTTTTTTGTAGTAAAGTACACCTCGGGGAACACTGCCCTGGGTGGAAAGTTCGGTTGCTGAAAGTCCTGTGCACATGACGGTGAAAGCTGACAATGTGTGGATTTAGGAATGCCATCCCAATGCTCCATGATCCTTTGCAAAAACAGGTGTCAAGGTTATTTCTATAAATATAGCTCTTTTTGGCCCTTTAAAATAAACCTAAGGAAAAGTCCTGAGGAGAGTTTTCCTCCCTTCTCAGAATAAAAATGTAGAAAAGCTTTAGCTACCTCTTATATATCCCGCTTGCCCCTCAAACAAGTTTACGTGGTAAACTGTCTCTATAATGAATGGCTGACTGCCTTTTATAATCTGAATTAGAAAATGCAAAAAAAAAAAATCCTTTAAAGTCAAGTGGAATTAACATATGAGCAGCGCTCCTATGGGCATTTAAATCCATAATTAAAAAACCTGAGACATGTTGGCTTGGCAATGGTTATTGTCTAACGTGCACAGATAGCCAAAAGGTACTGAAATACGACATTCGGTCCCACATGATTCACTCAGCAGAGGCAGCCTCATGAAGAATGCTGAGAAGGCCTTACATCTTTAAACCCCTAGTCTACCAAAGGTCTCTCCCCCAGCACTGAAAAACGCCCAGAGGTCCCAGGCAGGGGGAGGCCGTTGGGTGTCTGGAACTCAGACGATTTGCTTTTGTAGGCATGCAACATTTCTGTGCCGGAAAAGGAATCTTTGTCTGAAAAATTAAAAGTCTGACAGTAGGAGCACACACACATACGCACACAAATCACCATTCCTATCTGATGTGTGAGAGCACAGCAACACAGCACAGAGCAATCTAGCTAGGAGCCTCCCGGATTATAAATAGGCTGCCAATCCAAGCAGCAGCTGTCTCACATCGCTCTTCTTTTCCTCCCTGATTTTATTCTATTTCAGAGATGATGCAGATTTGTACAACTGTTCTCTGTGCTAACAGGTACAACATGCACAGGCCCCGGGAATTTGTTTTTCAGATTATTCGCATCCAACAACATTCCATGCTAATCTGCCATTGTTTACCTTATTTATACATGTATAAGGGGTTTAACAGGTTTGCACTCCTGCATTTTCTGTTATGAATTAGGCCCTCAGTATTATAATTCTGCACTCAATCGCAGTCAACCAAGAAATTGCCTTTATAAAGGCAACTGAGCACCTGGCCCTTTCTGGGCTCGGAAAACAGTACTACTACCTACACCTGAATGCAGCCGCCTGCACAGGAAACACACAACATACAATGGATGCAATTTGATGAAGTCTTTAAAGTGTGCATACAACTCTTTCAAGAAAGAAGCAAACCAATCAACTAAATGTACTGCGTAAGATCTTTAAAATACCCAAGTACTAATGACATAACCGACGTACCTTCCATCACAAGAGGACTAACAGCCAAAGCTACGAGGAGACACCTTTTGTTCCCATGTGGCAAAGCTACTCCTCAGAAATCAGTATTCTGGGGACACCTTTGAAAAAAAGACTCTTATCTTGTTTATCCTGTTTTCAGCATACAATTCACACTGGGAAGATTACCTAATAAGAAAAGAAGCCAACATTTTGCTTTCTTGTTTATAGTAAATACATTAAGAATTCTTATTTGGCTAGAAGGAATTCCTTTCACTTCAGCCTAATAGTACCAACAGGATAACATTTACTACAATTGTAATTATTTAATAGGTTGGTAGTGAATTCTCTAAATGCTTGAGTTGGAAATCTCTGGGGACAAATTTTCTTTGAAGGGTGGGCTGTGGGGATTCAACAAAAAAAAGGATTTGAGGGCCGGCCGAGTGGCACGATG
Organism: Hipposideros armiger; assembly: GCF_001890085.2. Taxonomy (NCBI): domain Eukaryota; kingdom Metazoa; phylum Chordata; class Mammalia; order Chiroptera; family Hipposideridae; genus Hipposideros; species Hipposideros armiger. The sequence continues at coordinate 493,649 of NW_017731608.1, forward strand.
GTTGGGAGCTGGCTTGGGACGCCACAAGGCCCCCGGTTTGGATCCCACATATGAGGGCCAGTGACACTGCCCTCTACAGCTA
>NW_017731608.1:493890-553854 GCF_001890085.2 Hipposideros armiger
CCAGTGAAGCAACGTCTTCCACAACTAGACTGAAGAACAAAAGGACAGCAACTTGTCTGTTCCCCTTCCCCCAATTCCCACGCTATTCCCATCCCCCCAATTCCCCAATTAAAAAAAAAAAAGACTTGAAAAAGTTGTCTTGTCCAAAAACTAAACTTGTATTCTTAATTAACCTGAGAGCTTCAACTTTACAGTTGCTTGGTGTCAGAATGCAAAATTATTTCAATTTCCAAGTACATGCACACACAGTTGTCCCTAAACTTTTAACTGGAAAGTCTTGGTTCTTTTAGAACAATCTCACATTAATTTCTATAAATAATATTGCACATATCAAAATTCTAACAGTTGAATGCTGAGCTAACTGGCAATTTTTGATCTGCTGAATTAGTTTAAGGTTTTACAATCAAGTATGCTATTTTCATAATTAAAATAATTATTATACTATCTCCTTATTTGGGGGAAAAAATGCTTTTCCCTCTGTATACTTTAAGGCTTCCTGACTCAGTTGCAATGCTCACGTTCATGTCTATATGTTAAAATACTTCTTTATACTCTAAAAGCTTGCCTTTTAAAGATGTTTTCACTCCTTCATTTGGTTTAAGTATATATTACTACACCTCTGAAGGACACACGAACACAGGATGACTACAGGCTTTAGATGAACTTTCAACCCTTTTGGATCTCCAAATTAAACCAAAATCCAATGTTGATGCAATCATGGTTTATTAATCTGAACTTTACCTTTTCAAAACAAACAGTGGCTTCTAAAAGAGTGATGCCTGCCATCATGGATTAAACTTTGAGGAAATTAAGGAGTTAACTCAGGAAGTCAATAATAATTTCATGTCCCATAATCTTTGGCAGTTTTTTTTTGCACTTAATGTTCTGAGATGTTCTTTCACTGATTAATTCTACTTGATACTTACTGAGTTTTACAAAGTCTAATAATTACTTGCGTTGAATTTTTCCTCCTGTAATAGGTTCTCAAAACAACATTCTATTCTATTTTATTCTAGAGGCCCAACTAAGTAACTATTTTGAAAACAGACTGTTCTTACCCTACAGTTCCTTTGAGTTTAAGGTTTAAAAAAATTCTTCAGTTTTCACTGTTCAACTATAGTTCCTTAAATATAACCTAAAAACGTAGCAATGAATTCCATGTCATTTCCAATAGTGCACCTGGAATAAGAACCACAAGTTGCCCCTAGAATGCTTTTAGTTAAAAGTATTTCACCTTTACGCCACCTTACCTATCCTGCAGCTACATAGTAAAAATATCAACAAAGGCATAAAAGGAAATAAGAATGTGAATCCCTAAGTTGGGAGAGGGAGGTAGATAAGAAATTCTTTATTTACAAAAGTGTTTTAAAGACTTAATCTTTTGATGGTGTTTTACAACTGGATTTTTGATAATTATCCTTCTCACTGAAATTTATTCTAGAAACTGAAATGTAATGCACTACCTTCTGCAAGAAGAAACTCCTGACATAAACAACTAATACGTAGGTTGTTATTCATTACAGGCTTTGGACAAAGACTCAACACTAAACAATAGTACAAACTGCTGACTCTATCTGGAGAACATCTTGCTAATACATTAAAAGCTACTGCTACTTTAGAATCCCAGCCTCTGGAAAGAACTATCCAGAGAATATGAACGAGCTACATTTTTTATTTCTATTCTCTGATTTCAGTGAGTGTCAAGCAACCAAAAATTATTTTTTCTCTCCATAAGCTCTCCTCCTCCAATCAAGAATGCTTCTTTCATTATAAGAGGACACTGCACAATCTTTTCTTCTAATCATATGAATTGCCCAAGTTTTTAACATTTGTCTAACATCACAATCATGAGACTCTTCTTTGAACCAGTGGCGACTAAAATCTGATTTCAATAATACCATTAAAAAAACCCAAAAACCTGAAAACAGACAATGGAAAAAGTACTGTTTTTTCAGCCTGAAATGGATAAATAAGCTACTTTTCATTAGTCTACTACTCTCTATTACTAAAATATAACTTTAAAACATCTTTGAACACAAAACTCAAATCTTTTAACCCTAAAATCCATGTTTTAGATCTCTTAAAAGAAACAGCTTGCATCATAAACATAATAAAACCAACTTGCACTAAATCTCAAATTTGTGTTCAAGTAATATTTTACACTTTTCATTGAACTATTTTTGCTTCTTTTTTTAGTTTGCAATTTTTAGTACTTGAACATCATTTTTTCTAAACCACAGTGTGTGTGTGTGTGTGTGTGTGTGTGTGTGTGTGTGTGTGTGGTTTTCCTCAAGCAATTTCTACTATTTTGGCTGAACAGAAAAAAAATGCTGATTTCAGAACAGTAACATCTATCCATATTTGCTCACAAGTAAATAAACGTTTCAACAGAGCAAAGTCGAATCATAAGGAGCTAGAGACTCTATCAGTGAGTGAAGCTCTTTAAGAAATTCATGGAGCAGGGGGTGCTTGGTAAACAAGTGCTCCCAAGCTCAAAGTCTCAAACTCATCTTTCATTCTTCCTCCTTCTGCCTTGTGGCCCAGCTTCAATCGATTCCTAATCCTGGTGATTCCTGGTCTCTCTCCATCTGCAATACCGCTCCCACCTTTCCTCCTCATACCTCATGCCCCTTGCCTGAATCGGGAATAACTTCCTTACCCCTAAACTGCAATAATATGATTCTAACTGGGCTTTTGCACCCCATTTCTCCCTGTCCCATACAGTGCTGCCTGATTACCGTATTTGCCGGCGTATAAGACGATTTTTTGGCCCTGAAAAATATGCCTCCAAGTGGGGGGTCGTCTTATACGCCAGGTACACTTCAGATAGACTGCCCATAGTGCTTGCCCCGTGCCATAGTGGCCTCCCGATGCCCGCCCACTTCATTCCACATACCGTTCAGGCATCAGCAGCACTGCTGGGTGTATGCTCGGCTGTTATGCGATTTTGCTGTTATGCGATTTTACCACACTCGCAAAATCGCACACAGCCGACCATACACCCAGTATGATAGCGCAAAATCGCGAATCGCGATACCATACTGGGTGTATGGTCGGCTGTGTGCGATTTTGCGAGTGTGGTAAATTCGGGTTACCGTATATTTCTTTACATATACATTGAAGATTCGCGATTTTGCGCTATCATGGTGCCTGTTAGTAGAATGTTGAAGAGCTCGCACTTGCGCACTAGTGAGGTCCCAGGGAGATGCTGATGCAAGGGTGGACCAGACTGCTATAGTGACAGGGCGGGCAAACAGGGAGCAGGGACCAATCAAATCAGGCTTTGTATACAGCCAACAGCCAACCACAATACTGCACCATTGTACAGTACAGCATAGAAAATGTCGACCAGTCAAACCCCTATCATCCCTATCATGGCACCAGCCAAAAGAAAGAAGTATGATGCAAATTTTAAACTGAAAGTTATAAACTTTGCTAAGGAAAATAATAATTGTGCTGCTGCAAGACAATATGGAGTAACAGAAAAGATGGTTCGGGACTGGAAATCAAATGAGAAAGCATTAAAGAGTATGCCAAGGGGTAAGTGTGCATTAAGAAGAGGCACCCCACACTGGCCAGAACTCGAAAAACATGTAGCAGACATGGTGGCTCAACATCGCCAAAACGGTTATGTGGTGACACGAAATACAATACGCTTGTTTGCACTTCAGTGGGCCAAATCAAATCTGATATTGTTTTACCTTTTATTTGGTGTGTGGAAGGTGTGCGGAAGAGGGGGTAGTCTTATACGGCGAGTATATAACAAACTCTGTATTTTGAGTGGAAATGTTAGGGGGTCGTCTTATACGCCCAGTCGTCTTATACGCCGGCAAATACGGTAATTTCAAGAAAGTATAACTCAGACTGATCATGTCATTTCCCTGGCTTAAAAACAAAACAAAAAGCAAAAAAGCAACCCAGCAAAGAATCACAGACTATCACAGTTGGAAGGGGCCCTGGTGGTCCCTGAAACTATCTGCTGAGAGAGGGGGAGGGGAAGGTAATGGAGCTGAAGCCTAGAGACGGGAACCCAGAGACAGTACACAGGACCCAGTGAAGTGGTGATCAGGCAGGATTTAATGCAGACTGCACAAATTCATTATCTTTCTAAAATGTTCATCATAAACATGCATAACAAGGCAGTATATATTTTAAACTGTTTAGTTAGCAGATTCTTTTCTCTTTAGATTATTAGCAGGCCCTCTGGGGCAGGTCAAATCAAAAGTGTTTGGCTGGGACGCTTCCTTCGGTTTTGTGTATAACAGCGTCTGGAAAAGAATGCAATAATCTTAATTTTTCCAGAGACTTTGGTAACACTGGACTCAAAAGCTGGAATTATGTTCCATTATTCAGGAGTGACCCTTACCCAGGGACTATGGAAATGGGGTGAGGCATAAATGCTTGTTTAAAATTAGCGGAACCATTATAAGTCCAAGGTCCTGGACTGGGTCACATACTTACCCAATTTTCCCTAATGCACATCGTTTTTCCCCCTCTTCCACACCAAGATGAAAACCATAGCTCTATTAATTAGCAGATAGCTTAAATCACAGTCAAAGCCCAAATTTTAAGTGCTGCTTTAAAAAGAAAATTGTCCCCATCTATAAATTTCTCACAAGTAAAGGCACCAGAGTTTGACTTAGATAAATCTAGAGTAACATCCAGTGTCTTCAGGATCCTGCTACACAAAACAATGCCAATCTCATAAGAAACAAAGGGGATATTCTTATATTTTCCTGTTTATCAATGTAATACAATTTCATTAAAATTTTTTTGAACTTTTAGAATATCATGCAATCATCCCTCTGCCTCAGAGATAAGCACTGTTAACTGATTTATTCTTTCTGATGTTTTTCTAGTTTTATATCACAACACTGGGATGCAATATTTCACACTGTTCTGCCGTTATTTTGTTGAACCGTGTGTCATGAACATGTTTCCATGTCAATCCATATATCATCTACCACTTCTTTTTCTTAACAACCACATTTATGAATACACCATACTTGATTTAACCAATCCCCTAAAACGAATGTTTTCAATTTTCCATTATTATAAGAAAAAAAAGCTTTAATGAACATACTTATAAATGTATCTTTATTCATTACTTGACTCTTTCCTGAGAATAAATTCTTAGAAGTTACATTGCTGGGTTAAAGAATGGGCCAATTTAAAACTTGGATTCCTCTTCCAAAACTGCTCTCCAGAGAAGCTGTGTACTCTCATCAACAGTGGGTGAATGAGAAAACAGCCGGTTTGTCTATCCCCTCCAAGTACGTGGACTTGACAACCTTTCAATTTTTTACCAGTCTGACAAGCGAAAAAAATTTTTCTCTTTGTTCTAAGTTACAATTCTTTCATTAGTGAAACTGAGTATCACTTCATATTTACTGGCCAATAATAATTTCAATATGGCCAATGATTTACACAAGAGTATTGAGTGTATGTATGTAGATACACAGACTGCTAATAAATAGGCTATTACCAATATCTTTGCATCCCTGTGAGCCCCTCTCCAATTGCATCCCTTTCCGTCTGCCCAAGAGGTAGTTACTAAAATACTTTTCATCATTCCTTTTTTCCTTCTAGCTTTACTACTTATGTAAATAACCATACACAACGCTTTATTAGTTTTTATGTATTCTTCTGTGACTTGTCTTTCTTTTTTTTGGCCCCATATTGTGAAAGTCTCCATGTTAATATACATACCTGTAGTTTCGCGTTTTATAAAAATTAATAACACAGTATTCCACTGTGGGAATTTATCATAATTTCTCTATTCTGTCAAAGGACATCTAGACTGGTTCCATTTTTCTGTTATTATTGACAAGGCTGCAGTGAGTATTTTATATGAGAGTGTTTCTGGAGCTGCACTGCACCCATTAGCCACACAGAGTGGCCGCTGAGCACTTGAAATGTGGCTTCTACGAACTGAGACATGTTGTGTGAAATATAAACACCAGACTGCAAAGGAATGTAAAACGTCTCATTGGCAATTTTTAATGTTCATTATATGTTGGAATGATAACACTTTAGATATGTTGGAATGATAACATTTTAGATATATTTATATATAAACAAAATCTATCGTTAATAAAATTTAATAAAGTATATAATTAAAATTAATTATTATGGTATAATTACAATTAATTTCATTGGTTTTTTTGTAATGTGACCACAAGAAAATTTTAAATTCCGTATGTGGCTTCTGTTCTGCTTCTGTTGGACAGTACTGCTTTAGGGTATGTATCTGGGATTAGAACTGGTGGGTCATAACATATCTTCCGATTTGCTACAATACACAAAACCTGTTTTTCCCAAAGTGGTCGAGCCATTTTACATTCCATCCAGCAGTGTACATGGTTTCTTGCTGCTCTATCCTTGCCAACAGTTGTTGGTGGGTATTTTAATTCTTGCAAATTGGCAGAAACAAAGTGGTATCTCATGGTGGTTTTAAATTTCATTTCCCTAATTACTAATAAGGCTGATCGACTTTCATATATTTGTCCAGTGATGCTTCCTTCTCTGTGACACTGACGAATATTTTTACTTTTTTTGTGAATTACCTATTAAGGTCCATTGCCTACTTTTCCCTTGGGATGCTCATCCTTTTCTTAGAGATTCATAAGAACTCTTCTATATAAGACTAATAGCCCCTTTGTCAGAAATGTGTTGAAAATGTTTTTCTTGAGTTTTACTGCTGTTCTTGCAATTTTGTGTTTGCTGCCTTTGCCTTAAAGAAGGCTTTTCTTCTTTTTCCCCCTTATGTTATTCAGTCTTTCCTTGTATGGTTTTTTTTTTTTGTTTTTTTTTTTAAGCTGAGCCAACCTGCTACCTGTTGGCAGCTCAGCGGCTGCTCAGCTCGGGCTGGGAATCGAACCGCTGTTGCTCAGAGCTCAAACTCGAGCGAGCCACTTGGCCGGCCCCTTGTATGGTTTCTGATCTTATCATGCTTCCACACTCTGAAATTTAACAACAAACAAACAAACAAAACCCAAAAATCTCTTTTCTTCAAGTATTTTTATAATTTTATATTTTATCCCTAATCCACCTTAAATCTATTTTTTGAGTCAGATGTGAAATAGAGGCAAGAACACACAGAAGTTAGGGTGACCACCTAGCTTATCACAAGTCCCTCAGTGGCTGTGGCTGTGCTACTCACTTCCTTTCTTCTCATCACCACCATCCCCCAAGACACGCGCGTTTGCACACATACCCACAGAAACCAACCTGTAGTCAGCATAGGAGCTTCCATTACCCAGTCTCCTTGGACATAGCAATTGCCCTCAGCCTTAGATGAAGATGATGGGCCAGCATGTGACCCAAGCCACACAAATTAAAGTATTTCCTCAGGGATTTTCAACATTGAGAGAAGGCTGGAGAGCCCTTTTCTTCAGAAGGTGACAAAGTTTTGAGCCTGGAAACTGCTGGAGGCTGTATTTTCTGCCACATTAAGTTAGTCTACAGTGGGAGAAAATGAAGCTGAGAACATAAGATGTAAGAGAAACAGTATCTTAGCAGGTTTCCAGTCTGTGAGTCTGTGAGGGCTGAAGACGTTTGCTGTTTTTTGCATTCCTAGAAACTTCATTGTTCAGCTACTCCCTCCTTTCAATGATACCTAAACATCTTCCAGGAAGTCCTCTCTGTGAGGCTTAAGCTAGTTTGAGTTGAGTTTGTCATTTATAATCAAAACAGTCCTGACTAGTGCAGGAATCCCACACAATTATTTTTCTTTAAGTGGATATCCAATTGTTCTAACACCATTTATTAAGTAATCCATCTGTCCCTACTTCTATATTAAATTCCAATTTATATGAAAGTTTTGTTTTTGAGTTTGTTTTGTTCTGATCTTCTCTTCAGCACCATACTGTTCCACCTATTAAAACTTTCTAGTATGTTTTCATTCTGGCAGTTAATTCATTCACTACCCATATGTACTGATTTTGTTACACGATTCTAGGCACAGAGAGTGTCCTCTTAAATAAAAAGATGACGTCCTGATTCTCATGGAGTTTAAAACCTAGAAGTAAGAAAAGGTCAATAAATAGCTACTATAAAATATAATGAATGTTAGGGTAAAGGGAATAGGATGAACTAACTGGGTGAGATGCAACAGTTTGGGCCTCTCTGATCTAGAGGTCAGGGAAGGCCTCTGGAAGAAAGTGGTTTTCACGCTGAGACCTGAAGGATGCACATTGAGTTCGTCAAGGTGGATAGGGCCTCAGAAGGGAGAATAATGGTCTATTCAAAGGCACAGAAGGATCAGGGCTCATTTAGTGAGACAAGCCCCCCCCAAATGGTGTTTGGAGGGAAAGAAAGAGTGTAGGTGAGGATCATACAGGTTTTTAAGTCATTTGGGGATTCTGGACTTGGTCCTAAGAGCAAAGAAAAGACACTGAGGGGTCTTAAGCCATGAGTCAGATTTGCATGTTATGTTTGAAGACTCACTCTGGCTACAATAATTGGAAGGGAGAAAGACTAGAAGCAAGAAGATCCAACAACAGGCTCTTTTAATAAGCTCAGCAAGAGATAATGATGGCAGGGGCTAGAGCAGTGATTATGGAAAGAAGACAGATTTAAGAGCTATTTTAGAGGAAGGCTGGTGGGACTGAATGACTGAATTTTGGAGATGAGTGAAAGGGAACAATCAAGGATGGCTTTCAGAGTCAGCGAGACTTTCAGGTTTCTGGCTTGATTATAATAGTAGAGAGTGGTAACATTTACAGCAATAAGGAACATCATGGGAAACAAGCTGGAGAGAAGGTAAGTTCACCTTGGGACATAATGACTTTAAGGAGCCTGTGGGACGTTCAAGTGAAGATGTTCAGTAGCTGCTGGATTACAGGTCTGGGCCAGAAATGTAGCATTCCCCATTATTTTCCAAAGTTTCATTGGCTACATTTGGGTGAACTGTAGAATTAACCTGTCAAAGTCCCCCAAACATCCATTGGAATTCTGACTGGAATAATATTAAATTTACAGATTTTAGGAGAATTAACTTCTTAAAATCGTTGAATCTTTCCATCCAGAATGAAGGTAAAGCTCTTCTTCATTTATTCAAACCCTTTTATATCCCTAAAAATAAAAGTACTCTCTATTTTTTGTTGTTTACTTCTGCCTTTTAAAAGATTGCTTGCTTTTTTTGTCACTTAGATAATTTTTTTCCATTATTATTGGGTTGTTAGAAAAGTCATGACGTATTTTTGCAACGAAAAACATAGAAAAAATACGTCATCACTTTTCTGACAACCCAATATATTTTCTTACAGGTTATTACTGATACAAAGGGCAGTTCTTGGTTTCGAGTTTACCTTGTATGTGGCCACCTTACTAACTGAACTGTTACTAGTTGTAATAATGTTCCTTTCCTGGTTTCTCTAAGTAAATGATCACATCATCTGCAAATAATGATAATCTACATCTATTGTCCCAACAGTGTTTGTCATTTCCTTTTCCTACTATTTTACTATCTAGAATATCCAGAATAATCTCTTTTTCTCCCCTTGGTCAGGATAGCTAATGGTTTGTTCATTTTGCTGATCTGTTCAAAGAATCAGCTTTTAGTTTTGTTTTATTGATTCTTTATTTCTGACTAATTTGGTTGGAGCACATCCAATCAAAAATTTTCAGACACAAAATTTTCCAGAAAGTCCATGTGAACAGTATACTTTGTGAGTTCAAAATGTCTTCCCTTTACCCTCACACCTAAGTGATTTCTCTCCTAAATATAAAGTTTCAATATCAAAATCCTGAAACCTCATAATTCTATGAAGTTCCACAATCTTCTAGCATTCAGAGTTGTTGATGAAAAATGTAATGTTTATCTGATTCTTATTCCTTTATAAGTAACTTTTTTTGGTTCTTGTTATTAACTACTGAGAAATTTGTGGGCTTTTTCTCCTTGTTTAAGAACTCAAAATTTGTAGCAATATGAGAATCTCTCCCCTCCCCACCCAAATAATCTTGCCTAATACTAAGAGTTTTATTTCAAGATCTGAGGCTGTTTTTAGTTCAGAAATTTTGTCTTCTGTAATTTCTTTGATGACTGATTTTGTTTTGAAACGCCTATTATATAGATATTAAATCTCTTAGATCTGGTCTCCATGTTTACTCGCTCACATTGTCCATCGCTTGGACACTTTGCTAAGTTATAGGAAAATTTCTTAATTTTCCTCTAATAAACTGATTCATCTTCTTGCAGAGTCCATTTGTTATTCACTCCTCTACTGAGTTTTACTTTTAAATACTCTTTTTTTTTTCATTCTTTCAAAAACTATTTACTGAGCACCCATCATGTGCCCAGATACCATTCTAAGCCCTTGAAAGAGGTCAAGGACTTAGCTGTTTACTTTAAGAGCTTCTCAGGCAGAGAATGACCATTATAAAGCTTGAATGTGGGAACAGCCGACCTGTTGAAAAACAGCAAGGAGCCCTGTGTAATCGGAGTAGGATGAGCGGGCTGGAGAAGAGGAGAGGATGAAGACAGGCCCTGAGGCCTCATAGGCCATTATAAAGACTTGACTTTTATTCTGAGGGTAAAAAGGATAGCCAGTTTTTGTTTTACTGATGAAAGAAGATCCTCTCAAACCTCACTGAGAACACGAATGAAAAATTTTAAAAGTTATCTCCTGTTCTCTTGCACGGAGGGTGGGGAATTTGTTTTGATTGCTCAGCTTCACTCCCCACTTTCAAGCTGCTGATTCTCTTCATCTAACTGGTAATTTTTTCTTGTCTGCTTATATTTACAAATAAAGGTTTAGCTAAATCAACATATGTGTGGCCATGAAAGTCCGGAGAAAGGCTTTGTCCCAGGCAAAGCGAATGTGTGGAGAACACTGAGAATAGACAAGTACCCTCTTGGAGGAAGCAGTTCATCATCATTTTTATTATAATATTAATTCTCAGGAAGCATGCAAGGGTCAACACGGAGAACTCTAACTTAAGCCTAGAGACCTATACTCCAATAGTCACAGTCTTCCTATTATCCAATAATTATCTTAAAAATCAGATAGGTATAGGATCAATTGTTGATCTCGAAAGACTGAATTCAGTTCTGTCTTTCACTCCACCCTTCTCAGTAGTAAAGACAAAAGGTCAACATTATAAAGAGCAAACTAAAATTACAGATCACTATCAGGATCTCGGTCAAAACTGCACAGTCTGCAGCTTTCTAGAGTCCTTGACTAAAGTCAGAAAAAAATAATTTAGAATGTTTCCCACGATTAAATATATCTGCATGAATGAAAAATAGAGTGCTTATCAATCTGTTTCCTTTTCTACATCTTCCCAAGCAATACATCTATGAAAAAAACCCCTCAAATAAGTTTACTATTATTTGATACGAACAGCATTTTTTGGGGAAAAGAGATTAAGTCTTTTATAAGCCTAAAGCACATGTAACTGAAAATGTTCCAGTAGGAGAATTTAACCTTCCAAGTCTTTTTGTGCTGGCTTCTGAGTATGAACTGTGCCAGCTATAACAGGGTTACTAGATGTGGTTTCTTCTGAACAACCTCTGGCAGTAATCCCAAGTGACTTTTCACTCTACTCTTGTATTTTAGTGGGTAGGGCATAATACAAGTCACATAGGAAATGGAATTTCATTAAGTATAGTGGTCCCGCCTCAGTGGAGAATGGAAGAAGGATGGAGGCAGGGTGGGGCAGTAGTGGAAGGAAATACCTGCACTATACAGCGATGATATCGCTTGTAGTTATAGACAAAGGAAAATGCTATGTTGCATAGACTATCATACAGGATTTTTATAAGGGTTAATTCCAAAATAATCTAGCAATCTAATTATAAGTAGAAGAGGCAGTGTTTAAACAGTGGTTTTCCAAAGGCGGGGCTCTGTAGCCCCTGCACAATCTAAGATGACTCTGAGAGTAAAATCGTTGGATTAGTCATTGTGGTAACTCATTAGAAAATTAGGGATTAGCAAATAATACAATCTAGAGTGTGGAAAATAAGAGGATGTGCTGAAGGACAGCATTCAGAGGCTCTGCAGGTGACAAACACTTGCTTAGGATTCAATCCTAAGGTATCTCATACACAACTGCATAAGTGGTGGGGAGTGGAGAATTCTGTATATGTTCAAGTTTAAATATCACTGCAACTTTTTCTTATAGCTCTGACGCTCTCTCAGGAATTGATTATTTAAGTAGTAAAAACCCAAGAAGAGCTCCCCCTGAGCTCTTGGGTTAAATATAAATCTATTCACCCTCAGAACTACACTAACAGAGCTCACAGCAGGATACTCTACACACACACACACACACACACACACACACACACACACACACACACACACACCCCCATACACAAAATTAAGGTTCTTAATGTAGCCCGAGTCAGGACTTCCCCAGCTGGTCCCCCACCTTTGCCAGTGTACTAGATTTGAACATGCCTATACAGAGTAAATAGGTCATTCTTGCTGACTTTGCATGGGGAAGAGATAATACAGTGAGCACTAGACACATGTATTTACTTTTCTCTTTTTTTAAAAACATGTACAAAAATCCAACCTCCTTTTCTCCCTCCTTTCTCCATCCCCTCCTGTCCCATTGCCCCCAACACAGTTTCAAACATAGAAGCAGAACTGGACATGGTTATAAAAACTGAATATTCTCAACACACACACATACGCAGAAGTCACTAAAAAAGGGGGAAAAAAAAGTCAGGAGGATAGAAAAGGCAGGCATTTAACAAATGAGATCTTAGACACATTTGGGATGTACAGAGAAAATACTGTGTTGACAATGATTTGAGTGTTGGGTTATTTCTATTGAGCAATAACATTTTTATTTTATTTTATTTTATTTTTTGCCACACACTACAAAGCACACTGAAAATTGATTAATTTTTAGTCATCTGGGTCAAATTTATCTCGGGAACAGTAACCAAGGAGTTAATCTGAAAGTTAGAAGTTTCTTCTCCTTGGTTTCAATTATAGGCAGGCCAAGCTTATCTGCTATTTTCTGGGGTACTATGATCTACTTAGTGAAGTATGCACGTCAAGATTCCAAAGGTACAGGTTCTGCCCAATTTGTTGCTTTATAAGCATGCCTAATACATGAAGACCCAGATTTAAAATAAATTACGAAACATTTCTTGTTATTTTTATGAATTTTTATTTTGTAAAATTTCAAACAGAAAAATTCAAAGAATAGTACAAGGATCCCTTAATAAAACAAACACCTATATATCTTTCCACCCTTCTCCAAATTGCCATCTATCTTTCTTCTCCATGAACTATCTGAAAGGAGACAACATGACATTTAAGCCTTAAATACTTCAGTCGTAAGCATTTTGTATTTTAGAACCATTCTTTGCCTTATAGTAAAGATAGACACCAGAATTCCCTGGGATTCTACACTATGAGAGCCACAAGAACAGGATTCATCTAATTTATTTTTTAAATACTATACGTCTGTTTATTAAAAATGGCAATTTCCCCTACTGAATTTGATATGATTTGAGATTTACAGAACAATCTTCTGGAACATAATTAATGTCTAAAGGAAAGTAAATAAATAATTCCTCAGACTTACCAGTTCAATAATATTCTGGTTAATTTTCCAGGATGTCAGGCGACTAAATATAGTGTATATCATTTTGATAAAAAGCAAACACATTTTATGCCTGTGGGAGGGACACCTGAGTCCTCAACAGGACATATGCCAGATTTTTACAGATACCTGAACCAGACTTTTAGACACTGGACAAGTCTTTGGCCATTTTAAAGTGGAAGCTCGGGCCGGCCGAGTGGCGCGATGGTTAAGAACTCGCTTGGGATGCCAGAGGGCCCCGGTTCGGATCCCACATATGAGGGCCAGTGACACTGCCCTCCACAGCTAAGATGCTGAACGACAGCTCAACCTGGAGCTGGGCTGCCATGAGTCGCCGGCGACGGCGTAGGCTGCACTCCCTGTGGCAGTGGGTTGCCATGGGCTACCGTATGTAGCCAGCAGCCAGCGTGAGCGGCCAGCAGCCGCAGTGAGCGGCTGTCCAGAAGCCGGCGACTGATCTGCCTCGCCAGAGAAGAGCACAATGATGGTGCCAACTTGGGCCAGTGAGGCAACGTCCTCCACAACTAGATTGAAGAACAAAAGGACAGCAACTTGTCTGTTCCCCTTCCCCCAATTCCCCAGCACTGTTCCCATCCCCCCAATTCCCCAATAAAAATCTTTAAAAAAAAAAAAAAAGTGGAAGCTCAAATCTGACAATGATCAAGATCCTAGAAGAAGTCATATTAATCCGTGTGATCAGTGCAATTCTGGGAAAATCTACCCCTTCTTGAGTTGGTGTAGGGGAAGGTACATACAGGACGGGCCAGGACATGTTCTAAGACTGGACTGAAACCATCAACTCATTATTGCAAACCCTGAGTAACTGAAGGAAGAGACTGGTGAAATGTATAACATTTCTCCTGGACAAGTAAGTAATTTGAACTCTAAAACATGGTAATCAGGCTCTCCAGAGGATCTCTCTCTCTTTCTAGTACCTCCTATTGTTCTAACCCTCCCTTTCTCAACCTGCTGCCCTGCCCCTCCTTCCCATAAAAGATACTTAAATTTTTAACTCTGTGAGAATAAAAAAAAAATGACATTCGCTTTTAAAACGCCACTTGGGTCCCTTCGATGTAAGAAACTCCATCAATATAAAGTATGCTTTAGATAATCATTAAGCTTAAATAAATGATGTAGGAATAAGATTCACATCCTAACGATGATCCCATTCTATCCAAAACCTCTTTCAAAAGTGATATTTGAATAGAGAAATCTAACAAGTTTATGCAACTATGGAATTTATTCTAAAATACCATGCATCTGAAGACACAGGCTACTGCTGTTCACTTACCTTTATTATTGGTCTACTCATAAATGGTTTTTCTCACATTAATCCTTCTGGTTAACATAACATACATGCAGAAAAGCAAGTAAAGCCCATATCATAGTCGATTGGCTATTAATATCTACAATGCTCTCTCCTTCCATTGGCCTAGTGAAGCCCTGGCCCCCGAAGTGATAAAGATGGTCTCTGCCAAGCCATTCCCCAGCTCTAAGGCAGTATTAACACGTTACAAAGTGCCAAAAGGGCCATTAAAAAAAAAAAAACTGACCCACTTTTAGAAGTCAGCAGCTTTTTCCTTCTGGTGAAGTATGAATATTTAAATCAGGCAGACAAGTCAAGGAGCAAACACTCCATCCTGAATGCAATGTGTGCATCTCCAGCTCAGAGCAGACAGGATCCTGCTGTCATACCCAACATGGAAATGAAAGCTCGCTTCCGACTCTAGAAGGGCAGTTCTCTAATCATTCTGCCGCCTTTCACACTTGAAGTTCCACATTTGGATGTGAGGGCAGAAACCAGGAAAAGATGGATCACAGCAACTGCTTTAAATGATATACTTAATGATTTATATCAGGCGTAATTTCATTTAATTTGTAGTAAATCAAGCAAACTGAGGAAAGGTTAGGTTTGTGGTTAACAGCTGTAAATCTGTTTTTACCTTCGTGATATAGTAACAATGCATTAGAGGAGTATTACATTTGTGAAGATGGTAAACCTATCGTAATAAAATTGACTAGAATCAAGTTTCAACCTAAGCACCACTGTTTAAATGAGATAAATAATAGCAACTGTCAATATCACTCAAGGTACAGGAAAAAGAAATGGAAAATAAATCAAACTGCGATTCAAAAGCCGACCTACATTATAGCTGTAGGTTCCCTTTGGCTTTATTAAGAATACACTATTAAATGAAAATGTAACTTAAATAAGTGGAAAAATATATACCGGAAAATTCACATTAAGGTAATAGACACAACTGGAAATTTTAGGGTCATCTGTTCCCACTCGGATTTATAATTTACAACAGAAACTCCCAATCTTTACATTGCCAGGGCCCCCTGAACTACTACCTGTCCGCCTCCTCATCACCTCCATTTGGATCTCACATTTGATCTTTCAAACAGCATTTCTAAGTAACAGCCTGTATAACTTATCAGAGGTAAATGTAGGATTTCTCTTATTCTTTCAGGCAACCCCAGATCAGGAAGCAGTGTTATAATTTTGCTTCTATAACAGCTATCCAAACTCTTATTAAACCTGTCCTTTCACTCACAAGCACTCTCATTTATAAGCAAACAGGCCAAGATTTCACAATTAGGAACCAAAATCCCTTTCAAGGGGAAAAACCCTGCTTCTTAACTATAGAAGTGACTTCCTTCCACAAGACAGAAAATTGATTTAGTACCTTGAAAATATTTTTAGTAAAACAAACATATAAACAAAACAAACAGGCCACGGAAACCTTATTTCCTCCAAACTCATGCCACCCTTCAAATGCTAAAGCATTCCATTCAAATGACAGGTGCTGATCAAAGCTTTCTAAGCAAGTCTAGTTCTAGGCAGGGGACAGTGGAGTCAATGAAAGCCTTCAAGTACCAGGCCCTATCACAACTACTGAATCTTAATTTTGCTTGTTTACCAACACTTTGTATAAAAACTTTTTAGCAGACAGTAAATCTTTTGTTTGTTCTTACATTTCATGTTCACTGCTACATCCTTGCCTTGGCCCACTTGATTCCTCTGACTTGGAACGCCTCCGTTTGTTCTTGCCTTTCTGGATCCAAGTCCCTCCCAACTGGGTTCCTGAGCCTTCCCTGCCCTCTCTCTTCTCATTATCTACACCACATGCTATTATGCACCGTCTTGTTCTGCTATATGTGTGTTTATTTCTTTCTCCCTATTAAAGATCATAAGCATTAGCGTACGTACTAGATATTAACACAAAGGAGGGGCTGAAAACACACTTCCTGGCTAATGATTTTATATATAAACTACAGAGCTGAAATTCGCTGAAGGGAGTCGGGATGGGTGCAGAAAGCACAGCAAGGTTGCCTGCTTCAGCGATTGATATGTTCTTAAGACTTCACTGTTACCCCAGCCTTGCAATGTTTTGCCCAAGTAAGCAACCTGGGAATCAGAAACAATTTATCAGAGTTTCTTCAATAAGCATTTTAGGTCCCAGTAAACAGAATCACGAGAATACTCCTAAGCATTACAAAGTATTTCAAAAAGGATGGTTGGAAATCAAGACTCTCTCTCTGCATGTTTAGTTAATGAAAAAGGGCAGGGGCCTGACTTCAAAGGAAGTCACTGTCTGATCTCTACAACCCGTAGGTCACTAGATCTTTAGAAAGCCCCACTCTCTCCTTCTGTGAGTTCCCTAATCCCTTTATGCTGCAATGAGGCTATGGCAGCCTCACGTCTTAGGCGGGCTCTGGTCAAGATTTACCTTCTTGGGATGTGGTCACCAGAGAAACAGCAACTCCTCTTTGAGTTGGACTCAGTGGCCCATGGGTGCACCACTGGCTCTGTTTTCTTGCTCAAAGAGATAAAGCACCATATTAAAACTCAATGCATTTTGGGAAGAAAAGATAACAACACAAAAAGGGCCTGTCTTATCTTCAGAAATGCAATTCTCAGCTTTGTGAGCTCTGGCATTCAGCTAGCCAGATTACCAAGCTTATTTAAAAGCTGAAGGCTTCCCCCCAATTCCATCTTTTGCTATTTTCAGGGTTTGTTTCCACGAGTGCGCCCGAGCTTGCATACATGTGCTTCACTCAATTCACACACATCGGTGAACAGCAGCAGCAGAAATCCAGGTCCCCAGCAGGAGGCTTAATTAACTGTATACAGGACAGTGCCAACAACACTGGGGCCATTTCCCCTGGGGCTGCACACCAACCAGGCTAATGTGCAAGGGAAATCCAAGTCTCGGGGAGAAAAGTGTGTCTCCCCATCAAGTAAGATTAGAGGTCAGCAAGACAAAAGGCAACCCTCACCCCCCAAACAACCACAAAAACAAAAACACCCAAATCAAAAAACCTTGCCAGGACAACCTCGTCAAGAACCCAGAGCGTTTCAACTCAAGGAGAGAGAAAAGCCTGAATTTAATGTTTTCCAGTGAATGGATCAGGCCTCACTCTGCTATTGGGTTATTAGAAGCCACTCAAAGGCAGTCTCACACAGTCCTTTCCAATTGCTTTACACATTCCCCTCCTATATAGTCTCTGTCAGACGGGTTGGTAATGGGATTAAGCCCTAAGACCAAAATAATATTAAATGACGATGGCTGGCTGTGGTGAAGATCTAGGTTGTAATCCACATGGTAAATGTGGATTTCTACATGTAAACACACTGTAAAGCTCAATGGCTGGGAAGGAAGTCGGCTTCACTCTGTGACGAGTGCCTGGACAATGAGAGTAGTTTCCAAAGACTCATCAAGGATTTCTCCTGTCTACACAGCAGGACACACACAGTGGATGTTCAAGCCACAAGTATATATATTCGGGAGTTTTGGATTGTTTTTTCTAGGCTATCTAGATCAAGGATGACACAGCCAGGTCAAAATACATAGCTTTACCCTCAATAAGTTTACGCTGATCTAAAGTGATTCAGGAGGGCTAGTCCAGCATTTTTTTTTCCCCATGTGTAACAAGTGACCAACTCATAGAGAATAAAGGTAATTGACCAAATAAATATCCCTCGAGGCAAATAAATGAGCCATCAGGATAGTATAGACCCAGCCTGAGATAAAGGCTTCAGGCAAGTTACTTTGCCTCCCTGCCTCTAGCTCCTCTGATACCAGGTCCCTATGAAACTCACAGGGATGCAGAGGATTAATTTGATGATGTCTGTAAAGTGCTTTGAGCTCCTCAGAGAGAAGTGATATAAGTGATTATTATTATATCCCGCTGAGGTTGTGAGGTTGTACAACATAAAAGAGAGAAACAATATTCTTTGATAGTTTATTATAAAGAATTTTTATAGCCTGGCAAGATGTTTTCTAATTGTTTTTTATTAGTTAGTCCTTATTACACGCCCATGAGATAGGAAACAATCCTAGCTCCCTCTTCTAGATAAAGAAACCAAGACAGGAAGGTAAGTGACTTATGAAATGGGAGGAATTCTTATCTCCATTTCCCAGATAAGGAAAGCAAGACAGAGAAACTGAGGGACTTTTCTAGTCATATTCAAGAGGTGAAAGGATTAAGCATAATTAAGAATCTGGAAAACATCAAGGGTCAACATTACTTCCTTTGCAATGTTCTGACACTGTCTGACAGGAATCAGGGCACCTGAGATTAAATACGTACTTATTTTATCGTTTATTAGTTGTGTAATCAGAGAAGTCACTTTTTCTTTATGTGTGTTACTTTCATCTGCACACTAGGGTTCAGTTGGGATGAAATTAAAGGATGTGAAAACTATGGGCAAACAATGACACACTGTGCAAATAAGTTATTACCTTTATTAGACTGGTATCCTTATTGAGAATGTGGGTCTCCTAGCCTCTACAACTTTAGTGTAGACAATTCAGTGCCCTCAGACCAAATGAAATATGTAGTAATAATTTTTAAAATAGCTTTATTGAGATATAATTCACATGCCATACAATTCAATAGCTTTTAGCATATTCAAAGTTGTACAACCATCACCACCATCGATTTTAGAGCATTTCATCACACTAAAAAGAAACTCCAAACACATGAGCAGTCACTCCTTAGTCCTCCTCCTCCACCACACACACACACACACACACACACACACACAATTCTCTCCACCCCGGGCAGCCATTAATCTTCTTTTTGTCTCTATAGATTTGCATATTCTAGACATCAAATGTAAATGGAATCATACAATATGTGGCCTTCTGTGACTGGCTCCTTTCACTCAGCATAATGTTTTCAAGATTCATCCACGTGGTAACATGGATCGGTACTCCATTCCTTTTATTGCCAAATAATATTCCATCGTATGGGTAAACCACATTTTATTTAACCACCTATCAGTTGGTGGGTTGGTTCCATTCTTTGGCTATCATGAATCATGCTGCTATGAACATTTGTGTACAAGTTCATTTGGACATATGTTTTCATTTCTCTTGGGCATATACCTAAGAATAAAATTGCTGACTCACATGGTAACTCTATGTTTCACATTTTGAGGTACTGCCAAACTGTTTTCCAAAGTGACTGCACCATTTTACATTCCCACCAGCAATGCCTGAGGAGAAGATAACCGAAGGGAAACCATAGAAGACCATTAACTGGGTGTCTGTTCAAGGACAAGCTAAACTAGTTCTGCAGAATGACAAATTGTTCCGCTGACAAGAGGGATGAAAATGTTTCACATCAAGTTTTCAAAAAAGGGGGCATTTTCCTCCCTTTCTCCTCCCTTGCTGAGGCCCAGGCTCAGCCTAAGGGAACATAAGCAGCGTTTTACCCACAGGCTAATGGTGCTCCCTTCTCTAATGGAAAGCAATGCAGAACTTACAGAGCCAGGCTTTAAAAAGTCCTCTACCACTTCTCAGGGTCAGGTAGTAAGAGATGTCCTTTTGAGTCTCTCGAACCAGTATGTAAAATGTGCGAGCCTTTCTCTGCCAGGCCCTCACCGTGCATCAGGCTGAGTACATCAGGCTGAGCCCAGCCCAAATACATACGTTCAGGACAGGTCAAGCATATGCTAGCTCCAACACAGTGTATTCCTGCATAGTGGCATCTGCAAACCAAATAGAACTGGTAGGGAAACAGATGGCTTCTAAAAGGGGGAGAGAAGAAAAACAGAAGGTCAGGTAGAAAAGGGTTGGGGGAAAGAAGGGACTAGAAAGAGGATAAGAGAAATATCTTTTCTGGTTTTGCTCTTTCCACCTGTCACAGCACTCTCCTTGCTGGCTGCCAGCATGCTCCCTTGCAAACACAGCTGCAAGTGACAAAGAGCAGCCACTGTCCTACTCAGGGGGCCCTTCCATGTTCCATACTGTAAACTGTGCTGAAATGCCAACTGCTTACAAGAAAGGGAATTATACACCCATTAGAGCCACGAATAGCAAACTGCCAACTATATCCAATAAATTAGCACCGAGATCCATAGGTTCCTTACAAAACGACAGAAGACTACCCAGAAACGATTACAAAGAAATCAAGAGATTACATACTAAAAAATGTGGCTGATTTTAATTCTATAGATTTGTCAGACCTGTGATTAACTTAATCAATGTAAGACTCTATTCTGTCACATATTTCAGGTAGTCACCACATGTTCAATTTGCTGTGGGGCTCTGATCTGTTACAATTAAAAGAAAATTAGCGAGTCTTTCCTCAGCAGAATTAAGGATTGCCACTAGGGATTGCCAATGCTTCGCACCAAGTTTTAGAAAGGGCAGACGGTGGCTGTTGGGGACTTTTCCTCTTTTTCTCCCCCCTTGCTGAGGCCTAAGCCAAAGCCAAGGCAAGGGGAACATAAGCAGCTTTTCACACACAGACTAATGTTGCCAGCAGCGTTCCAGTGGCCTTGCTCACGGCAGGAGAAGGCGTAGTGACTAATACCGCTGGGTCTTGTTGAAGAGAAGTGGCTGGCTTCCTTTGATCAACTGAGTGGTGTGCTGATCAGTGTGATTTCCCGGCTCTGCTCACTATGAGCATGTTGGGGAGAGCAGGAGAGCTGACTTCTGAGAGGCCCATGCAGGGAAGCAAATTCCATAGCCGCCCGAGTCACAGAAAGCAACAAGAAATGAAAGAGGGCTGACCTGGAAGCAGACAGCATGTTACTTACTGATACAAGGATCTCTGGGAGGGGAATGAAGTAGGTGCTGCTGTAACTCTAATTCATCAATGGCAGTACTACGTGTAACTATTACACACAATGTTTAAGAGCAGAGTTCAAGCTCCTGAAACTATCTTTCAGGGAAGTTTTAATCACTTCATTTTGATGGGGGGGAGAAAAAAAATGGGAGTTAAGATTTTTTTTTTTAATTTAAATTGTGCAAACAACAACAACAACAACAACACAAAAAAACAGGAATTCATCAGCACATGTAGGTCTTGGCATCGTTTTTTGAGACATGGAAGTATGTTCCGCACCTGAGTTTGTGTGCAGGACCACAGCTGCACACCCTCTCTCCTATTTGCCAGAGAAGCAGCTTCTGGATTAACACAGTTAATCTGCCTGCACGGTATACAGACTTTTTCCTAGTAAACTGCAAAGTTTACCTAAAGATAAATATAGAGTTTCCTAGTTCTCTGCTCCATTCAGCTGCTGCTGAGAAACACTCTATTATCTCAAATTTCATCAGCATATTGTACTCCTTCCTGGGGAATAACAGCAAAAAGTAGCTTTCTAAAAGCATAGTTATGTCTCTGAGGTAAAATACACCACATTTCAACGACTTCTTCCAAAAAGGATAACTTTCCACCTTTAAAGTTTTAATTCTTGATAGAGTATGTCATTTCTTACACCAGATCTAATCATTGCTGCTTTAAAGAGTAAATAGTCAATTGCAAATTGAGCAAATTGCTTTGGCTATCCTAGTACCAGAAATGAAATGGATTAGGTCAGCAGGTGGCATGTCATTTCAGTGCTGCCTGGGGGCCCAAAATACAGTTAGGTCATTTTTATTCTGGTGACAGCAGGAAAGAAAGCCAGAGCATTTAACATTACCTTCCGCCTCCATTCTCATAGCCATCTTGGGCACAAAAGAGTTTACAGCAGCCCCTGAGCCTACATGTCCAGCATCTAGGCTGCTTCTAGAGCCTCCAGAGATACCCAAGTTGAAGCTGCCCAGGAAAATCTGGTACAGGACACTCTTGACTTTGATCTTCAGAGACACAAAGCTTTCTGTCCACTCAGGAAAGTGAGTTCTTCTTAACCATTCTTAAGCATGCCAATATGCAATTCCATTCTGCAGTACTTTCCTTGAAGACAGAGAATGGTCATCATGCCTCTACTCAAGGGGGTGAGGAAACTGTCTGGTCTCTGCTCCCAGGGAGAGAGGGATTGGAGGAAGAAATGGACTTAAGCCAAGAAACAAAAAGGAAGGAGATGGGGTTGGGGAAACAGGCAGAAGACAGGGTGAAGTGGGAGAAAAATCCTCCTGTCCAGAAATCAGGAGCCTTTTGCAATGTTGGAACATTTAAACAACCCCACAGCTTTTGTCAAGCCTCCTTTCCCCGTAAGTATTTCAAATTAGTACTGTAGTAGAATCGGAAACTGAGGTAGCCTCCCAAAGCTTGTTCCTATGATAAGTCAAAATGAGATCAGATTATTTAATTGTGTCTAGACTTTAAGGTGTTATGAGGTGATAATAGTCAACTTGCCAGGAAGAAGGAAAATGGGTTTTGATATTAATATACCAATTTCAAGACCATATGTCCTATCTTTAGACAACTATATTTATGTTTGTAATTGTATTTCTCTTGTCAGTTTTAATAGTACCTACCTAGTAAAATAGAAAATAACACCAGCTTTAGAATCAGGAGCCCAGGCCGAATAACTTAACTGGGGACCTATATTTTTTGTCTTCCTAGTTATCTTTTTGGAGAACGACTTCAATATATATTTAGTTCATCTAGAAATAATCTCAATCCTGCTTCAGGGGTGGCATATGACCCAGGCCTGGCCAATGAGAAGACTCCAGTCCCCAGGCCACAGTGAAGGGAGGCAGGTTCAAGAATGAACCTGAAAATCATGTCCATGTTTTGAGCTGGTGCTTCCAGGAAAACAAACACACACACACACACACACACACACACACACACACACACACTTCCCTCACTGGGGTTGATAAAATGGCAGGTTGTAAACCAAGAGCTGCCACAGGAACCAATGCCAGTACAGGACAACCTGAATCCAAATGAAGCCAAAAAAAGCAGACAGTGTCCTAAAACTTAGTTTAAGCCCCTAAATCCAGCCATGCCTGAAACCAACTATATCCCTGAATTTACTAGTCATATAAGTCAACAAATTCTCTTTTTTGCTTCAGAAACTTTGATGCGTTTCTACCACTTGAATCCAAGGGTCCTCACTAATCTACTACGTCAGCCAAATAAATTTGGAAAAGTCGTTCAGTTCCTATTGCATATCAGTTTTCTGAACTCCAAGGAGGAAAAAAAAAATTACGTTTGTTTACCTTACAGAATGGAAAACTGCTAAGTACTACGCAGGAGGCATTGATATTTTAACTAAAACAGAAGGTAAGGATAGAAGGAATAAGATATTCACAGGGCTAAATTGCTCCTAGCTGCTAATGCTGATAAGAGAACATTCTACTTCTATTAGTTTTCTCATCATTTGCCCTGGTGGGGCCTGTGAAATCTTTATCAAACCAGTTAATCACCTAGTAAATCTTTAAGTATTTTCCCTTTAATTTTCAGTTGACAAGACTTTCCACCTTCCTGGACATCTCTGAGCAAGCTACTTAAGTAGCTTACCATGATGGATACGCAAAGGGAAAATGAACAGTTCTATCTTCAAGGTTTCAGGGTGTGTGTGTGTGGGTGTGGGTGCGCGCGCGTGCAAGTGTCCATGCATACACACATGTGCTGGGAGATGAGGTAAAGGAATAATTTACACATAAAGGCAAATGAGGGAATGAAAAGAAGCTATTTCTACAAAGATGAAAATCTAAGTGCCTCAACTAATGTACTAATGTGCCAGACTGCCCCTTTCCCCAAAGCATCAGTATTCTAAGAGGAGACCTGAACTATTAAGATTATACTTTCAATTCAAAATTCATAACTAAATGTAATGTGTATTTTAGAATTTGTTGTAGTGTCCTGACTACTGCCTCATTTCACACATCACATGTGAAAGAATAAAAAACTTTCTGTAAAAATGTACCTGATTTACAAAACATTAATATGAAAGGGTTATTAGTGAAACAAATACCTAAAAGTAAAGGTACTAACTGCTAGTCCTCTTTTGAGCGATAAAAGTGGGAAAATAAACAAACAGGAAAAGCACAGCTACATTTTTCAAGAGCTAGGAAGAAAAATAATGAATGCATTACACTTTCAACTTTCAAAGTTTCTGGGCCTACATATTAAGTCTGAATAAAATCATTCTTAAGAGTAGGTTTTATTTCAAGATGTTTTCAATACCTTTGACATCAATTAATTTTGTTCTTTCTACATAAAATGGTAACTATAAGCTATGATTGGTTAAAAGCATGGCTCAGCATTTCCTAACCTTAATCAGTGTTTCATAAAAACTGAACGTTAATATTTTAAAGCAAATAAAAGACACCCTTTTCTAGAGGTTTCTGACTCACGAGAACGTTTCTGAAAGCTAAAATACATTGGTAAAAGTCGCACACTTCTAACTATAGAGAAGAGTCAAAGAAGAATTTCAATCAACTCATTATGTTTCTTTAAATTTTTTTTTCTAAAAGGATAAGCCGAAAGAGTATTAATATGATAGTCATTCTTACAAATTACATTATGTAAAGTTTCTTCTCTAGCAGATTCAAACAAATCATTAGTTTTGACAAGCCAACACCATATAAATTTGTTCCCAGGTGATTTTCAGGAATTAAAAATACTATGTCGAATTGGCTTGGGATTATCAGGTTTAGTCTGGGCAATATCAAACAACTTTAAAATCAATTTGCCTTTTCCTACACATTTTTGTATGCCTGGTTCCCACTTCCCAAAATTCTAACTTAACTGGTCTAAGATGGAACCCTCGATGCAGCATATTTCAAATGCTCTTCAGGTTATTTAGGGTACAAGCTAGAGGTGAGAACCACTAGTCTACAGGTAGATGTGGCATTCAATACAAAGACTAGATTTTATGTGGAAATTCTCCTATTACTACTGAGAAAATCATTACTACTTAAATCTCTATCCTTTCACTCACTTA
This sequence comes from Hipposideros armiger, assembly GCF_001890085.2. NCBI lineage: Eukaryota > Metazoa > Chordata > Mammalia > Chiroptera > Hipposideridae > Hipposideros > Hipposideros armiger. Next base: position 519,596 of record NW_017731608.1, read on the forward strand.
CTAGTGAGTAAGTAAGCTCCTTAAGAGAAACCCCATCAGACACGTTCAGCTCTGAGGCCCACGTGGAATGCCTGCCACATAACAGGTGCTCCATAAATATTTGTGAATGAATGAATTAAAAGCTGAAAGGTACACCTCAGTTTTAATAGCTTGAAGCAATATAGTAGAAGCTTTCTTAAACCAATAATGATCAGGACCAGTAATAAATGAGATAAGAAAAAAAAAGTCATGTAAATCAGTAAACTATAAAAATTTGATATGCATTCCTAAGCATTTTAGCTTAAATGAACATTCATTTGCTAATTTTGTAATATAGGACCAGGCCTATATTACTTGTATGGATCTACACGTTAAAGAGTGTCAATATGTCTTGTCTTTCTTTTCTTTCATAAATCCTAACCATAATGCATCATTTTGGTGAAAGCTTAAGACATTTGGAAGCAATGTGAATATAGAATCCTGGACATTCATATTTTATTCCATTCTTTTACAGTTATCTCCCCAGATGTAACTGGGCAGCAATCTTTTACTAACTCACCTTTATCAGCTCTTTCCAAAGTATTTAACTTGGTTTTCATGGAAACAACTTGTTTTTTTCATGTCATTGGTTTATGTAATAGTTAAACTACATAATAACAAGAACAAATGACTTAAACAGGTTTGGGAACAAATGCAACTCACTCTTGATAACTATTCTACAACTGCGGAGAAACATGTGTGAGTATCCAGGCAGCAGCCTCCTGGCCACAGGCGTTCGGGGGGAGGGAGGAATGACAGGTCAGCCTGCGAGTCCGCTGAGACTTTTTTCTCCAGAGCGCTTTTACTGTTACACAAATGCTAGCCACAGGTTTCTTCCCACTGACCTTTCCAATTCCCTAGAGCAGTCAATGCATCCCTTCCATCGCAGATCATCTGAACCGAGACCCAACAGAAAGTGTCACCAGGTCTATATACTGCACCATCAGAGGCTCAGGGGCAGCCGGAGTCATGGAGTCTCTTAAAACAAAACACCCCACGATGTACATCCAGACTCCCCAATTCACATGTACGGCATTTATCAGTTAACTATCGTGGGATCCATTTAAAATATAATAGAAGATGAGCCTAAAATCAGGACCTTAAACAGGCTCAACTCATTATTTCACCTAAAGTCTTTGTAGTAAGAGCCTCAAAAGAATAGCCAAGTAGAATAGGTCTGTTTTGTTAATTTAGAATCAGCTCCCAGTCGGCAGGTGTCTCAAACCAGGACATTCTGGCAACAAAGAACTGCTGCCACCAGGAGGCTCTACAACGTACCTTTTAATGAAAGTCTTAGAATTTAAAAGATTCTTCCTTCTTTATAGCTAATGTGATACCTTTGCAAATACACGAGTTCTCCATGGAAAGTTTTTTTCAATAAAGTTATAGCATTCCTCTTCCCTACTCCCAGGTAATAAGACCCCAGATTCTGGATTTTATAAGAAGGAACGAGGGCTATAGAAATCTTTTTTAATTAGGCAGCAGTTATGTTTTTACTTAAACCTTTCCCAACAAAGCTGATAACTCTAACCTTATTCCATCGGACATCTAGCGGAAGATTCTGAGAGCAAAACAGACTGCATTTTCATTGGTGTGGGCTGTGTGGGCCAGCATCTAGGACACATTAACTCAAATTATTTCTAGGTTCAATGTGTGTGAAGGTGACAGCAATGGCAAAAATAAATATTTTCACTTTAAGGATCTGTGAACCTTGACTGTTTTCAAATTAGTCTTAGCTAGTATCACAGTCAAGATTTTAAAACAAGGACCTGGACTTTTAAAAAACAGGTCATTGTTAACAATTTTTTTAAAAGAGTGGACAAATTTGTTGACAATTGTTAATGTCTAGGAGTCTAAACTTGTTCAAGAGGGACACGTGATTTCTATGGTCCACGAAACATTTTTAAACCTGTGCGTTCACTTCATCAATAATGGCTTTCCCAATCAATGAATCAGGACTTTGCTGCAAAATTCTAAGGTAGATTTATTTCATAGGTGCTCCTGTTTAAAAGATCTTTAGACAGGGAAACATTATGATTTGCTATAGAATTTCTTGTGCTTTGTGTTAGTTAATAAGCCATGTGCAGTCCTTCTCCCCAGGGCTGAGTTCCATAAAACGGTTACATTATTTACAAGTACAAGTACAAATAGTTTTTAGCCTTTTGCTAAGCTGATGAGCTTTTTACTTATCTATTTTAGAAACTAACCAAGTGCCACTGCTTACAAAGATAACTGATTTTATTTGCTTTTAGTAAAAAAAAAAAAAATCAAGATAAAATATTGAAAAAAAAGCCCCAAAATGTTAGCACAAAAAAATAAAAATATTATTGGTATTAATCTGTTTTGGTTTACATAAAAACCATAACTGAGGGTGTTTCTTTTCCAAGTTCATATTATGCTTGATTAAAGGAAACAGTAGAACAGTTCTTTTCACTACATCTTGTCCAGGGGACTATTGATGCTTAGGCCTTTTTGTTTCCCATTTTAGCACAACATGAACAGTTACCATCACTGCAAGTCACACAGCTATAATCTTTGGGTGTCTATGAGTTCCATAGGAAAGGGTTTCCTATCATTTTAGAATAGCCTTTCTCAATCAGGATTCCTCATTTGAACCACAGAACACAAAAACTTATTTCAGTGATTATTTTATCAATTATCATAAGGACAGTACATAACTACTGGGTTGTCGGAAAAGTCATGATGTATTTTTTCTATGTTTTTCGCTGCAAAACTGCATCACGACTTTTCCAACAACCCAATAGTGCCATTGTAGGTCTACAGGACTGTTAATTCAATACACATAATAGATGAAAGCATTAGGGCTTAATTCTTCCATGGAACCCTGGCTGGTTTAGAATCTGCAGGAGAAGAAATTTCTTGAATTATACAGGAAAACTTATACTTTTTGTTCTCCATGTTTTGTTTTCTGAAGAGAAAAAAAAGAGAGAACTGGTGTTTCCTTTAAAATGTCATCTATAATATGGCTCAAGCTGAAATAAGTAAAATCATCTAACACCCTACCTCCAGCAGCAGCGAAGGGTCTCGCAAGTGCAAACAGGCAGCAGGCTGTTCTAGAGCCTGCCCCCGCTCACTTAAAGGAGTTTTTCTGCCCCATCCCCAAACTGAGATCTGGTCTCATGAGAAAGCACTACCCTGGCTAAATGCAACAGAGATTTTCCAGGTGAAAGCTGACTCTGAGAGGAAAAGTATAAAAATATGATCCTTAGAGGAATTTTCCTCTAAAACTCCAGGCTCCCAGCACATTTTCAAGTTTGTCACTGGGCAGATTTCACTGTTAATCTGACTGATGGGTACAAAGGATAATCTGGAAAAATAAAAATAAAAAAATCTGTTTTGGATGGAAATTCAAAATACACCTCATTTCCTATTTTGCAAAGGTTCTTCTGTCAGCTAATTTTCCAACATGGAGAAAACTCCAGTTCTGTAATGTCTTATAGATAAGAAAGTCTCACCACATGAGACATTTAGAGAGCTAAAGCCTGAACACCTCCTTGCATTCTACTGCTGCCCTACCACAAGGGTAAGGAAAGGAGGAAGGTTTAACTATTAATATTCTAAGATGTAACTATCATAATAACCTCACAACTTCCAATCAGTTACTTAGAGAAAAATGAATGGATATAACCAACAAAGGAACCATTATAGGTGCTTCCTTTTTATACTAGGCTTAACTGTATTATAGTGTTGGTAAAATGAAATCTGATTAAGACTTTAAAAGGATATTTTGAAGGTCAGTTCAAAGTGTTTCAAACTTCTAACACATGACTAAAAGAATAGCTGGGACTGAGTCTTCAGGACTGATAAACTCTCAGCATCTAGAAGGATATCGGGCCAGGCATCAAAAAGATGCTCAGTAAATATCTGCCAAATAAGTTGATCATTAAACCTTCTCGTTTACATTCAAGGTGGAATTCCATCCAGCATGTTAAATAGCTTAACGTTTACAAAAATGACCCCCAGGATGGACACAATCTTTCTAGAGGGCAAGCAGGTCATACAGGTTTCAGAAACTTTGGGGGATATCTGCCTAACTCACAAATCCCTTTCTCTGAGAGGTGCTCCCTAATCTAGCTATGTCTGAACTAGTGGCACGGTCCCCCTGGCCAAAGCTGACTGGACAAGGGCTAGAGGCCCGGCTCAAACCGGGCTCTTTCCAAAAGTCTGGAATGAGAACAAGCCAGTGAGTCTGGGATGGTCTCTTGAATCGAGAAGACACAAACTTAGAAATGCAGCAGCCAGAGGCCGCCTGCCTGTCATGTGTACAGAGACGCTGAGAAAGCCAGCCCGGGAACAGGGGAAATGAAGCAGATGCAGAGAAGGCCAAAGACCGACAAGAGACACAGACTCTCCAGTTCCAGCCCCAAAAACTGACCCTGGGTTCCTGAGATGTCCTAATATGGTTTCAATCCATTCTCCTTTATGCTTAACCTAGTTTGAGTTAGATTCCTTCACTCGCAACAAACAAGTCTTTGTAAAGACGTGTAATAAAACATTTATTTCCTCCTGGTCCTGTCATTTTTTTTTTTTTTTACTTCCAGGACATAATCAAAATTATTGTCCAAATAATTTATGTCCAAGGGTGTAGATGTACACTGCAGACGAGGCAGAAAACAGTAAGAAACGGGGAACAATCCGAATGTCTAAAATCAGTGAACTGACTAAATAAACTCTATGCCCACATGACAGGGCACTACCAAGTCACTAAAAACTAATATTCTTGAAGAATATTTAAAAATGGAAAGAAATGCTTAAGATATATAAAAAATTAAGTCTTTCAAAAATATTAAGTGTAGTGCCAATCTCAATTTTTTTAATACAAATGTATGGCATAGAAAAAAAGAATCTAAAACATGGAAGTGAGATCACACCTAAATTTGATTTTTCTCCTTGCTGAATTTTCCAAATGATCATGCACGACTTTTATAATGAGAAAAAAAAAGTTTGAAGAAATAATAGACTTCCACCCCCAACGCCAATATTCTATCTCCTCCCACAGGTCTGGCAAAAAACAAAAGAAAGAAGTTATATTCCATTAACAAATTATTTAAATATTAACTCATTGATTTTAAACAAAAAAGACTATTTTTGAGCAGATGGGTTTTAGAAGGAAGATCCACATTCCTCCTGGCCAACAGTAGTCAAGGAAATGGGTACACGAGGACCCTTGGGATCTATCTAGCTTTGTCCTATTTATACACCTCCCACCACTCTCCCTGTCATTTTAAATAAATGTAAATATCATATTCTTCTTTGACGTTATTTTAAATTCAAAAGAGCCTGGAGCCCCATGGCCTGGATTCCCATCTGGCTCTACCACTTACCAGCTCTGAAACTGTAGGCAAGTGACTTAACCTCTCATCCATAGAATGGGGACAAATAAATTGGTATATTTAAAGCACACAGGAAGTGTTTGGCAAATATAATAGTAAGTGCTATATAATTGTAGCTATTACTAACAGTATCATAGTTAGCATTAACAGTAATGAAAAGAATACGAAGTGCTCTGTTTTCAAACTCTACAAGCTGACCCTCTAATCTTCACCTGACAGGGGGTCTGCTCTAGCGATCCTAAACTACCTGTTATTCGCTGAATATGCCGAGCTGTTACCTGCGCACATGCTGTTCTTTCTGCCTGGAAGGGCTTTGTCCACCTAGCAAATCCCTACTCACCCCTCAACATTCAACTCCGATATCAGCTCATGTGTGAAGGCTTGCATAACTTCCCACCAAGGTCTCCCCTTTCCAGGAACCACACATATTCTGACTTCAGATTTACTGAAATTGTTTACAGGTCCATATCCCCTCTGAAAGTCTGCACTCAGTGAAAGTAGGCTCTAAATATACATTTGTTGGAACTTAAATAATCCAAGGAGTAGTCACTTATCTGTTTACTGCAAGCCAGAACATCAATGAACAAAACAAGTAAAAATCACTGGCCTCATGAAGTTTATACCATTTCTAGACTTTGAGAATGGTATCAGTTATCAGTTTAACTGGAGAAGGGACATGATATCCTATGGGGCTTAAACTCATGAGTAGTAATATGCTTTTATTATATCTACTATTATTATTATTATTAGATCCTAAATCTATTCTCCACCCACAAGAGAAGAGCAACCAACTAAAAGGGACACATTTGGGCTGGCTGAGTGTCGCGATGGTTAAGAGCTGGCTTGGGACGCCAGAGGGCCCCAGTTCGGATCCCACACATGAGGGCTACTGACACTGCCCTCTACAGCTAAGATGCTGAACAACAGCTCAACCTGGAGCTGGGCTGCCGTGAGTCACCGGTGACAGTGGCGCGTAGGCTGCAGCCCCTGTGGCAGTGGGTTGCCATGGGCTACCGTATGTAGCCAGCAGCCAGCGTGAGCAGCCATCCTGAGGCTGGCGACTGATCTGCCTCGCCCAGGAAGAGCGCAATGATGGTGCCAACTTGGGCCAGTGAAGCAATGTCCTCCACAACTAGACTGAAGAACAAAAGGATAGCAACTTCTCTGTTCCCATCCCCCAACCCCCCAATTAAAAAAAAAAAAAAGAAATACAAATGCTTTTCTGTGCTAAATATTATCTTATGCTCAATATTATGCTAAGTACGCTACTCGGAATAAAGAAGTAAATGAGACAAACATGTTCCCTGACTGTCTAGCACGGAAGACAGATATTTTAAAAAGTAATCACATATATGTAATTACAAATTATAATAAGCTACTGTGGCCGAAATTACTGATTATCCCCAGTATTTATCCCCGCTTCTTACTCAGTACCAGAGCCCCTGAGTTTTATCGGCCCCTGGCCACCTGGAAGAAACTACACTTCTCAGCTTTCTTTTCTCCTACTGACTAAGTTCTGACCAATGGGATCTAACTGGAAGTGGTACATACAACTTTCAGTAAACATCCTTAAAAAGAAAGGGTTTGCTCTTTGTTGCTTCTCCCCTTTCTTACCAGATGGAGCAGCTATTTTGGACTATGGTGTGGAAGCTTCCTGCTGAGAATGGCAGGGCAACAGAGGAGGAGGAGCTTGGGTGCCCTGACGCTGTGGAACCACTGTCACCAGCTCTAGTCCACCTACAGAGCTTTTACATGAGAGGGGAACAAAATTCTACCTTGGTTAAGCCACTTTCACTTTGAGTTTTTAGTCATTCACAGCTGAACCTAATCCTAAGTGGCAGAGTGGTGAAGGAAAAATGAAAGGTTCAATGAGAGATTATAATAGAAATAGTTGATTTTGACAGGAGGGAAGGGTTTCAGGGATAGGACTTCTGAAGAAGTCACATTTAAGCTGCAATCTGATGCCTGGAGGTGGGGTGGCAAACTGTTCAAGGCAGAGGAAATTAAAGATGCAACTACTATGGCTTAAGCCTGAATCACCACAGGGACAAGCAACAAACTTTGGGATGATAAGATTGCTTCTACAACGAATTAGAATGAAAGCAGAGCTTGAAAGCAACTAAGTGTGTTGGCTCCAATATCAGAATCTCTGCTCTGACAAGCACAAGACCACATACGCATGTCAAAAATGAGGAATGAGGAGTGCAGAATGAGAATGAACCATGTTAGAGAAATGAATAATGGCTTCCACACTTCAGCATTACCAGTGTTTAAAACAGTTGGACTCTCTGATTAGAGTGGTTCATATAACACGAAGAGAATATCATTAGATTTTTAAATGCTAACTATGAAACAGACAAGAGTTTCGTGTTCAACTTTCTTTTTAAAATAACGTTTCTTGTCTATTTCTGATTATAAAAAGGAAACATATTTATTGTGGAGAATATAGCAAGTATATATAAGAGTATAAAGAAAAAATAAACTATCTGTAAATATATGTAAGACTAAAGAAAAAATAAACTACCTGTAAATTTAAAAATAAATGACCTATAAAGTATCATTTTATACCGACATTTTTTATACATATTTACACCCCTATATACATATAATACCTACAACACATACACAAATGGGATTGTAACGCATATGAAATTGCACGTGCTTTTTCACTTATTTTGTCATGAGCAGATTCCTATGTCATTAAAATAAGTCTGAAGTCATGATTTTTAAATGGCTACATAACACAATTTCTTTAGCCAATCAAGTCTAGGGATTTCCAGCCTTAAAAACTGTCAACTTGACCCAGTAAGTCAAAAGATGACTTCAAAACCTGCCATGGAAAGTTTCTATTCAGAAACCTCAAGCTATAGTTTGAAAGCACTGCAACCTTCTAATCAAGAATTCAATGAAATTCACTGAGTTTTAGCGATGAAGGGTGCTCCCTCAAGACCATATTCTCCCAAATAGAGCGTACTATTTCATAATTAGTCTTGAGGAAGAAATTGAATAAGTATCAAAGACTGAGGTAGCAATAACAAACAAGAACTAGTAAGAGCTTACTGTAAGAATTAATGACTACAATAGTTTCATTTTTTTTAATAAAGTAAGAGAATGCATGCATCTGTTACTTGCATAATTAAGTTTTCAAGTGGATATAGAAAAAAATAATTACAGAAAAACGCATATAGAAAAAGGAAACAAGTAACAACAAAAGGTTAATCATTGTTAATTCTGGACTATGACATTCTTTGAACTATTCTGTATTTAAAATTTTTCTCACAGTCAAAAAATTAATGTTAAATTAAAATACAAGTCATGTGAGTAAGGTAATTCAGATTTGAGTTATTAAATTAGAAGGCAAATCATTAAGTTTCTTTCCCCAGAGGCTAAGTAGATCTTGTGAGATAAAAAAACAAAAAGCTGAGCATTCGGCATTAGGAGTTTGTTCTAAAATAATACTATTTTATACTAAATATCAATGTTTCATGTTGAAAATAAGTCTGAGGAAAAACTAGCTTTTAAACTTTATGGCTGTGCTTCCTTCACACACTATCCTACCAAAAAATGATACATTTTCTGTTCTATCAAAAAGGTTATTTTTAACAGCTAAGTAAATATTTTTTAAAATTGCAAGGTTGTGTTTCAGTTCCTGAGTCTAGTTCTCTTTACTGATGCTAGACGCATTTTTTTTTAAATTCTAGTATCTAAAATCCAAACAGTTCAGATGACAGTTTGCCACTTGATGAAATGTCTTACTGAACATAAATGGTTGCAATTTTTTTTATTAAGTGAGGTCTCTAGAAAAAAAAAAAAGAAATAAAGTTGCAGAAATAAACCAAATCTCTACATCAGTGTTCACAAACAAAAATTTCAAATAAATGCAAATTGTTTTTAATTACCCCCCATTTTCCTCAAATGTAGCCTTAGGTTGTCTTAACTTTGTGACAGCATCCCCCGCCCCCTACTCCACTAATCAGTTCTCACCTTCTTTCCCTGCTGGAACACGTGAATTTTTCAGCAAAAGTGACTCATTCATTGGCATCTTGTCAAACTAACCCTGAAACTATAAAGAGGCTCAGCGCTAACAGAATTCGAAAGCTAGAACGCTTTCACTAACACACATCATTTTGACTTTAGAGAACTGAATCACTATCAGAGCCAAATACATATTAACAAACTCTGTTTATACTTTTCCTTAAAAACTGTTCTCCACCATGCCACCTCCTCCCAATTTTAGTTTGGCAAAGCCCTAATCTAAAACACTTCCTGTCTCTGGAGAAGACAAGATGGGGGAACGTAGAAGCATAAGAACAGGAAGGGGGAGAAAAAAAAAAGCAGTTGTTCATTCAGCTTGGAAAAAGATTCTATTCTGAAATATCAACAACTCATATCTATTCCACAGAGTTCTCAAAATTTATTTCTCCCCTTAGTTAAATGAAAACACAATACAATATACAATACAAAACAATAAAAAATCTCCAGGAATAAATTACTCTCATTGCTATTATTTCACTAAAAAAAAGTTGAAAAAACAACATAAAAATCAATTATTGAGAACTATTTAGTCAAAAATCTTCAGTGAGATATCACTAGCATTAACTATCAATTGCAAATCAGCGAATCATTTTGGTTCACACACATTTACATACTCCAAGCTAGAAAACTGCTCCTTTTAACCAAAGGGAGAGTAGTGGGGAAGGAACCAAAAAACAAATGATTTTCCAGATTACCATAGACATTTACTTATAGCTTTATCAATTGTCACACTCCACCTGGTGGCAGGAGCTGTCTGAACTGGTGAAGTGGAGGTCATTATACAAGACATTCCAAAGAATACTTGCCAGGCTTCCTTGGGAAAAAGCAAGGTGGTCTTGCCCTATATAGATTAAGTCTAACAAGGTTCCACCAAAGTTTTGTCACATAATAGTAGTTCAGTATCTAATAAAGATTAACTTAAAGGTATAACAGTAATCAGAAAGGGAGACCTACATTTAGAGCAATCTATTTACAACCATTAGCTCCATGTAAGTTAAATGTCGCTTCAAGCTTTTAAAACAGGTAACTAGGCACATCCAGCAGCCGCAAGATTCTCTATCACATATTCCCACTAACTTTCTTTACTCCTTTCCCCTATGGGTAAACTACAGAGTTTAATTAACACAGTTAACAGCAGCTTGCCACATTGCTTTTAGATATTCGCCAGTAACATATACCCATGGGATACTCGAGGGACTGATTTCAACCAAAAATAAAAATAGATAAACAGAGCTCAAACAAAATTAAAACTGAGTCTGGCTGCCCACACTTATTTTCACACATAAGGAAAAATAGCAGTTCTCCTAGAAGCCTCAAGCAGGCATATCTTTAGAACACAATGTTAAAAATATGCCCCCCCCCCTTTTTCCCCTACCTGTTTCTCACTCAAAGCTGTGATTTTGGCTTGGAGTTCATGAAGCTGTTTCTTTAAATCAGCATTCTGATTGGAAAGAAAAAATATCTGTGAGAAAGATATTTCATTCGTTAACAGAATAGTAGCAAGAAGACTTTATGCATACTGCATTACAAACGATGAAACAACCTTAAGCATTTAGCCAATCAAATTTACCATGCATTAAACTGGAGTCATATTATCACTACCTAATGCATAGATCCTAAAAATAGGTTCCTAACACTAGGACAGGGGGCAGCTCCTTAGCAACTATTTTACATTATAAGAAGTTTTATATTTTAGCATTTTGCACTGTAATAGTACTACTTCTTACTGAAAAATAGTTATTTTTTATATAATAGAAAGTATCAGTTGACAGAAAACCTAAAGCTCCACTAATCAGACAAAAGGAGGAAAATGGAAGTTATAAAGTCTGCGTACACTGCATGCTTAATGGCATTATCAATAAAGATAAGAGATTTTTCTCTACTTACCCTCTCCCTTATTTAGTGGAGGACATTTGTTATTTTAGCCTACATTTGAAAAGCCATCAGAGCTACAACTGCCTTAACACTACATCATTCAAATTAACACACTACCAGGGCATTTTCTCAGTTCTCAAATTCTATGAATCAAAAAGGATACTATTTTAGATGAGATACACCGAGTATGCTTGCCTTATACTCAAGTGGGGAAAAAAATACAAAATTAAACTTTTCAAATGTTTAATGTAGCAGGATAGCCTACTAGCAGACTGAACACCACCCCAATGAGAGACCCCTTTTTCTTCATCGTTTCACATGTAATTCTTTCAATTCGCCCTGCCTGGTCTGCCAGGGTTGGGTCATACATCCTCCCTCTCATGTTTACTCCACGTGGTCTTTTTCATAAGTGTATTTGATATAAGGCCTTTCTAATGAGATAACCCACAAGGCTGTCCAACAGTTTTCTGCGCCTCCGATTCTTCGTGTTAAGAGTGCTCTGTTAGGGGGTGACTGGTTAGCTCAGTTGGTTAGAGCATCATGCTGATAACACCAAGGTTGCCGGTTTGATCCCCGCATGGGCCACTGTGAGCTGTGCCTTCCTTAAAAGAGTCAACTATGCCACGGTAGCATGAAAGGAATGTATAACCAGTGACCATGGCTGCTGCCCAATAAAACAACAAAAAAGACTGTTCTGTTATATGACCCTCAGCTATATCAGAAATGCTGAAGTTTCTACTAATATTTCAGTTGCTGATAACATAGGTTACCATATTAAATATAAAAGAATCTATTAATCTAAGGTCTACTGCCTCTTCATTCCCTAAATTTAATTTACATAATATATTTCAAAAATAAATAAAAATGGAGAAGCTTCTCACACAAGTTGGAGTGTCAAACAGGAGTTAAGTGTGGGCTCTCAATGCCAGCTCCCTGATCAATAGACTGTGTTTAAAGCACAATGGTTAGGCCACCAGATGCTAAATTTGTAGAAATGAATACTAATCCTACACTCAAAAATCAATCTGCCTCAGTACCATTCCTCAATCCAAGAACTTCTTTTACTTAAATTTAGAATGAGGCATGTATGGTATGTTAACAAGCTAAAAATATATATACATATATTGAGTACCCGCTGATGAGTCTAGGTGTTCTATGAACAGATTATGAGCAAACAAATGCAAGGGAGAAATCCTGAGAGAGTCTGATAAATACTCTCCATGCTTATGACCCACTGTCTAAAGGCTGTAGAAGAAACACTGCCCGAACAATAAATAAAATCATCGAAGACAAGATAACTTTTCAGGAAGATTTCTCCTCAGGGATAGAGAATAAAATGCCTAACTCAAAAACTTCTATGAGAATATAAAGAAAAGGTAACATTTGGTGGATTATTACATAAGGTACTTTTAAACCCTCTTTAAGGGCTTTTTCAAAAATAAAAAAAAATTTAATGCTTTTTAAAAACTATTCTAAAATTCTTACCCTGAACATAGTGGGATTAAGTATTTAAATGTTCTGTACTATATCTGTATTATAAAGTATGAGAAAATAAGAATGGTTCTGGGCCATTTCAATAATTTTGAGACTACAGAAAGCCTCACAAACTCTGATTTTGAATAAGTGGGCTTACGGAAATAAATTTAAGTTATATGAAGAGTATTAACACTCAATTTTCCCCCCAAAATATTCAAGCAATTAACATAAAAGCAAATAACAGTAACAAAGATGAAATGATAGCTTTATTATAACAGAATGCCTGAATTTTTCTAAGCCTCTAAAACATGATGATCAATATGCTAATATCATTGCTATGAAAGATGAGATAGCTTTTAAATTTTAAGTATTGGTCTATATTTTAGTAATTTATGGTCACTTTATTTTAAATTATTTTAATTTAAAATTTAAATGAATAAAAGTAGCAAGTTACCTGTGGATCCTGCTTCATTTGAGCAACCAATTTCTGATAATAAAGAGAGAAAAAGAGTCATCAGTTTTACATATTAACTCACTATGACTAATCAGGTTTGGCCCAAAATCTAGAATGTTAAGTCCACACACACAAAAAAACGAGCAACACCACAATCAGAATAGACCAAAGGTTTCTGTGATCTATATAAAAGGTTAATGAGACACTCTTCTTAATATATAAAAACAAAATCAAACTACCACTTTATATTTGAAATAAAAAGCTCCTGCTTTTTAACAAATCTGGAGATGGGATGGGGGTGGAGGGTTTTTAAAAGGCAATTTACACCAGCTGGGTGCTCCAAAGCCAAACATCTCTTTAAAATGTTGTCATTGTCTAGAGTCCCAAACAAGGCCGGGAAAGAAGCTGCTCCCATACAAAACAGGCCTGTTTGAATCCTGCAAAGTGCAGATTTCGCAAGTCTGCTGGTTTGGTTCTTACCGCAGAAGGAGCCTAGTGTCAGATGTGACTTTGCTACTGTCTTCACTGTGAGGGGAGAGGACGATGTGCTCAGTAGAGCAGTGATGCTCAATATTTGAAAATCAGGAAGTGAAGGAGCAATAATGCAAAACTCTACCTACCTGGGTTCCTCTGGGAAGGAGAGTGCTACCAGAATACTGAATGAGAAGGACCTTTACTAAGAAAAACAGAAGTCTAAACAAATGAAAAACAAAGAAAAATGTTGTTTGATCTAACCCAACTTCTAAAAGCATTGCTGCCCAGAGGTAACAACGAGGGATAAAAACATTTGAAGGATGAAGGAGTATCAGAAGTCTGATTCCTAAAAGTATCTGGGAACAAGCTGTTCCCCAAGTGAATTTTTCATCTAACTGAAAATCTGTCCCTCTCTTTGGGTGACAGGCAGTTTTAAATGTTTTAGTCATAAAATAAAGTCTTTCTAAAATATAGTATATACTTATCTGCCTTCTTAAATAGGAAAAACAGGCTTTTATTGATACCTAGAAGCATGATTACAATCACTAATATATTATTCTACAAACAATACAAGAAGGTCCTCACTGCTGTTTTAAAGAATTCTGTGTCTGCATTTTAGCATCTCACTTGAATGCCAGTCAGCTAGCAAATCTTGCTACTATTATTATGCCTCCCTCTCACAGCCTCTGAACCCCAACTCAGATTTGCTCCTTCTGATCTGCTGTGTAATACACTCAGTGAACTAATTCCAAGATGAATGAATTAGGCTGTAATAACCTAAGAAATCCCCTTGAGTAAAATGGATAATCTTTCGTAAACGACTTCTAACGTTTATTCTAGTTGGTCGAAAGTCTTTACTTCAGGTGCTAAGCTATAATACATTCTAGATAACTGAGGATGCCAACCATGTGACCTCCAAATACACAAGGTACATATTACTATACTCTACTATACATGTGACACATAGTAACTCTTCTATATCCTGGTCTTAATCTACAAAATAGTAATAACACACATTCCAAGAGCTCAATGATATTGAAAAACAAGGTTTTTATACATATACATTTTTAGTAACACAGCCTAAAAGATAGCCACACTCTTCAATGAAAAAAACTTGGGGTTTTCCTTTTTGATTTTGTTACTAGAGTTGGCTATTATATGAAAGCTGCCTTTTTAAAGCTGAAAAAGATTTTCTTCCATGACGCTGGAATTTAAAAACTGACTGATAACTATTCTAAGTCTCCACCTCTAGAAAAAATAATTAAATCACCTTTTCTACCTATAAGCAGTCAAGCTGCATTTTATACATCATCTGAGGCAGGACTGGACACGCTGGGCAACTTAAGCATCCAAATTCCTAGTGACTTTAAGGTAACATTGTGTTATCAAACTTCAGTTACTTTCTATTGCAAGAATGCAGCAGTCTTTTATGAGCACATACTTGATGCCAGGGGTTGGCACACTATACAGCCCACAGGAAATCTGATCACCCACTTGTTTTTGTAAATAGTTTTATTGGTACACAGCCATGCCCATTCATTTATACATTTTGTCTATGGCTGCTTTGTCCGTACAGCAGCAGAGCAAGTATTGTGACAGAGACCATAAATGACTTACAAAGTATAAAATATTTGACTATTTGGCCCTTTACAGAAAGCATTTGCTAAGCTCTGCTTTATACTACTCTGTTCCATGAAGAGTAAATACTTTGAAATTTAAATATGGTTTCCATTAAATCTGCATAAGAATCATCAAAAAGGCAATTTCTCAAAAAAGATGAGATGTCTATCACGTTTATTATTTAAACATTTATTCAACAGCAACCATGGATACATCGCTACTTTCTTAATCATCTCCTATCCATAAAGAACAAAAATTTACTTCCATCACGGCAATACTAGGTAGTTCCATAACACACTTTCTATCCAGTAAGCTCAGTCTCAGCCCTAACTTCATACCCTAACTGAAAATGTACCAAAGGGTGGCTTCTGCCGCAGCCTAATAGCCAGTGCTTACTTTGATGTCATTTCTGGGCATCCCTGAACTTGTCAGGACCAGTGATCATATAGGTTCCCACATATCCAATCAGAATAACAATATAAGATTTACAAACAAGGCATGTCACTTGGATTTACTGTTAATTCTTAAATTTTTTTTGAAAAGTAGAAAGGTATTCTAAATGTAACTGGAATGAAAATATCTTATATACTTTAAATGTTAAAATACTACCAATAAACATATAAATGTTTATTACTGCAAAAACAGAATATATAATAATTAAGGATGAATATGAAAGCTATTAATTTTATGCTAAAAAACAAATAGTTAAATCTATAGGGAAATAGACAATGTGAATACTGAGTGGGATAATTTAGGAAGAATATATATCCCTTTTGAGTCAACAAATGTAATTTTAAAATGTAAATTAGATTTTAGAACAAAATGTACATTAAATTTTTTCAGTTATAATTTTCATAAAATTGGTATGCTTGAATTAAAACACAAAACAAAATAATATTTAAGAACTCTATTCAATTTTTAGTAATTTAGTAGGTCACCAGTCTTTCAAGAAAATCTTACTGGGATTTGTTCATATCTTGTGAGGATGAACGAAAAGCAGAATGTCAACTTTGCCATCTCAAAATTTCTTGAGAAGAGGAACATCTCCAAAAATCACATACAATTTATTAAATTATCTCTGATCCATGCAAATTTAGATTGATTATTGTTCTCTAGAAATTCATTCTATGATGACGTCAGCTTTGAACAAATTGTGAACTTAACTATCATCATTTGCCATTCAGCCAACTTGGGTATTCAACACACCTCTGTGTTAAAATACTTTCGTCCAGGAGGAAAAAGACAAGCTTGTTTTTGTAAACAGATTTTTAGCCTCCTCAATTAGTACCAGAAGCAACGCCAAATAAAATAAAACGTGCTTATTTTATTATATACTAAATTTAAATATATAAAACTTATTACATAATAAATTTCTTCGAGTTACCATAAAAACAAAACACACTTCATAGAGAAAGCCTGTCTACACAGCAAATTCTAAGACCACTGCTGAGCAAGAGTTTAACAAGATGCAAAGCAGCAGCAGGGATTTCTGAACATACAGAGAATTAATGTAAAAAGTACGTACGTACGTACGTACGTACGTACGTGTGTGTGTTTGTGTGTGTGTCTCTGTGCATCTATATACATATATGTGCCTTTTTAAGCTTTCTCATCCACATAATTCTGAGCAACTTGCAAATTTAGTAGTTATCAAAAGCCCAAGGTGTTCTTCCAACAATTTCAGAAATTAACCTTATAATAGACTATTCAGATAAAACAAAGGAAACCATACCTTAGAACAAACACCTTTAAAAAATAGTTCCCTTCTCCTATTCCAACATTCTGAACACTAAATAGTAGTCAACTCATCATCATTTCTCACGTTTTATTACCAAACATTATACACATGTATGTGTCTCTTGAACCTAGTACCACATCCAACTAATGTCTAGAAAAGAGATATAAAACAGTGATATTCTGTTTATATAATAAATGTTAATGACTTATTAAGGACAATTTTTTGTCTTGGTTACAGTTATATTAAATACAACATATTATACATATTTAATATATAAGTTATATTTAATATATAATGTATTTTAACATAATTATTATAGCATATAAATATAATTATTAATGTATATTTTTATTTCTATATTTTAAAGGTTTGTTTAGCCTAAGTACCTGAGGTTAAAATGCAAGAATTGTGAAATCTGAAATTTAAACATCTGTGAAGGGAATCACATTTTCTTTACTCACAATTGGAATCAAAGCATGAAGGTGAATTATGAGGAAAAACTTGAGCATAAATGGTAGTCGAGTTAAACACATCTCATTTAAAATTACAGGTTAAGTCATAAGTCACCTGAGCCAAGTCCCTCAAATAAACCAAAAACAAAATGAAAGAGAGGTTTTTTTAAACAACTTTGGTATAGGAAAACAATATTTTCAGTTCTTTTCTGTGGAAAGGAAATCAGGAAAATTTATTGAAGTTCTTAAAAGTATTATCAATGAGTTTATTGAGTAGTGATAAAAGGCAAATGATATGACTTGGACAACTGTCTGGAAGAGGATTAAAACTGCACTAGCAATCAGAGATGGGCCTGTTTACTAATCTTAACCATTACTTAACAACGCGATGCTATTATGGCAGAAGCCAATAATGCAACATACCTGGTGAACCTGAATTTCCACTTTAAGAGCTTCCTGTAGAGTCTGCAACTCCATCCTCTACCTTCTCCACTTTCTCTTATGTCTGCTAATTCTACAGTTTCTTCAGCCTCCGTTTAAAATAACAAACTCCTCTTCTCACTGCAGCTGTAGAGATCATACAATGTTTTGGATCATTATGTTAGGCATAAAGGAAATATTCATGTTAAATCAATTACAGTAGTTGAAAAATATCTGATTCTCTAACACAGGGCAAGAAATTTCCCAAACAGATTTCTTTCCAAAATGAATAGTGTTGTACGGAATCGCTACCAAAAACTTTCTGGGTTTTACTCTTAGAGCATTCCTCTACAGAACACTTCAAATAAGTAAGAAATGAAAAAAAAAAGTGTTTAATCTGGTTATGAAAACATCTAAGCATGTACTATGTGCTCAGCACCACACTACATACTACATTCTAAAGATACAGAGCTGAACAAAACCACTTCTGCCCTAGATGAGCTGGGAGCAGAGAAGGGAGGCTACCATCATCCAGGACACACTGTTCTTCGAAAGAGACACATAACAAGAGGGTCATACATTTTTAAACATCACACAGAGTGAACTGGAAAGTTCAGGGTCTCTCAGAGGTTAATGAAGGGCAGAGTACTTTCATTTAGGTGACTCTTACTCTATTTTTAAAAACTTTTTAAAATGAAAATGGGAAAATTCTGCTGTGAGTTAAAGGTTTACATTTAACAATACTTAACGCAAATACAAGGCAATGTAACTGTTGTTTTCCACGAAGTTATGACAGGGATGTTAAAAAAATAAATCTATTGTGCACAACAGATGAGGTAGTCTAGCAGTGGAACAGACGTTTCCAGCTTAAAATGAACACCATCTTTTCAAAGTTGCCAGTGCATCTCTTTGGCTGTGTGTATCACTGCATGTGGAGATAATGTCGGAAGTCTAGATTTGTGAAGGTGAACCTTCCTAGTCTGCTCCACTCATCACTACTGCAATTGAAATTAACTCAATGGATAATTTCTCTGTTAATTTTTTTCTTTTTTCTTGAATATAGCCTTAGACATGATTTTAGGTACTCTTCCAAAGCAAAAGCTTGCTTCTGCCTGAATAAATTTAAACTTGACTTCTTTTTCTTTTCTTCTTTGTACCTACTATAAAACTTGTAGTTAGAGCAACTTTTCAGCATTCTTTACAAACTGAGGAAGGGAACAATCAGGAAGCTAAAAGAACCACTACTCGTACTTCAACCAGTTCAATGAGATTCATAAGTTTTACACTTTCTAAAAATTACTTGTCTGTGGATAAAATCCATACTCGACCTAAGTTTTCTTAAAATTTCTTTAAAACCTGATTTGACAGATAAAATTCCACAGAATATATGTTTATGAATATTAGTTTTCATTATATTTGCTTAACCTCGCTAGGCTTAAAACATCACTTGCAATCTCTCCCCTAAGGCTTATATATATATATATATATATATATATATATATACTATGTTTTGTAATATCAAAGCACTCTAACCTAAAAAACAATAAATTTCAAAAGTGTAAAATTCCTTCAAATTCACATTTGTAGAGGCTAGAAAAGGATTATTGTACAACGATATTATTAGCCAAAACATTTCATAAAGGTGATGTTTACGTGAGGTAATTTGGAAAAGAAGACATATTTTGATGAAAAAACCTGGGTTTTTCAGCTACTTAGTATCTTAGAAAATTTTTGAAACTATAGTAAATAAATATGAGAATCATTAAATTACTGACTTAGACCAAGGTTTTTGTTGTCATGTAAGTTTACTATATAAATGCAAATGTTAAAACTACACAGTCGCTTTAATTTTAAATACTAAAATAATCTCCTTATTCAAACCCTTGACTTACATACTAGAGTTCTTACTGAAATTTTTCTTGAATTAGTTTTAACTTTTTCAGTAAATGTGTCCAAAAATGATTTGTTATAGTACTTGTCAAATTAAGAATCATCTTGAAGTTAAAGGGGTATTTTCAACAACAGAAAGGCTATATTTTATTTTACTGTTAGTAACATAACATCATAGCTCAATTCAGCTCATATAAATGCTAGAAACAAACAGCAGGTTAAAAACATGGAGAGCTTACAATATAAACAACAAAAAGTTACCATAATTTATACAGATACAGTGCTCACAAATTAATCTTTAAAAACTATGAAAAAGTAATTCACAGAATAAGAATGACCAACAACATAAACAAAACCCATCTTCAATAAAGTCACAGAAATTTTAAGAGGATAAGTTTTAAGAGGATAAGTCATTTTGATAGCAAATTGACAAAGATTTGTAAAAATAATAATGCTATGAGCTGTCACTTTCAGAATTTGTCATTGGTTATCTCCGGGTGGTAGCACTAAGGTTTATTTACTTCTTTTCAGAGTATCAATATTTTCCAAAATGTCAATAGAAAATATGCACTTATTTTTAAATAACAAAAAATTAACTGAGGATTGCTAGATAAAGCATCAGAAAAATTTATACTGATAAAACAAAATGTTCCGGAAAAGAAAAACTAAACCCAGGGTCTAACCTGGAGGCTCTAAATGTCAGAGGGCTTCCAGGGTAAGAAGCCTACAACTCAAGTCAATGAGGAGCTGACAGCAGCTTTTACTTCACCAGAGTGTTGTCTACTTACTAGACACACACAAAGACACACATGTTATGTGGCAAGAACTCTAAATGCCAATTACTCATTTTATTTCAAAATAAAACATTTAAAAGAAGAGTTAAAAAAAAAAGGTAGTGACTTGTTATAGGAAAACTTATGAAGGATTAGATATATTTGATATACTTCTTCAAAAAGGTCTCTTTCTGGATAGCAATTTTAAAAGATTGGTCTCTGCCTAAAGGAACAAATTATATCCATATATTTATAGCTTACAAAAACAAGGCAAGCACATGTTGAATCCTTTTAAAAAATATTTGGGGGCTTAGACAACTCATGCGGCCAGTCATGTGAAGACCACTGAGGGGCAGTTTATAGCATCATGAAGGAGGTATTATTTGCTAAATCTGTAAAAAGATGATTTATCATATTTTGACCAATTCCATTAAGTTATAAATAACAAATCAGTTGCTGCAAGGTAAATATAAACAGACTCACAAAACAGTAATAGACACACTTTATTGAGGTACAATGCCTTTCACCACCCAACAGCTGTAAATACTACCATCAGAGAGGACAATTGCCTAGCACAAAATACCAACGTTTGTTATCTTCAAAACTGTACATGTCAAACCACTGGGACACCTAATAGCCTCTCACCTTCAAATAACAAAAAAACCTAAAACATACATAAGTAAAAACTCCACAAACCAACCAAACAAAAACAATAATCAAATCCCACTTAAAAAAGGCAGCAGCGATGTCTAGAAAGAACATTTGCTATCCCCCAAAACAAAACAAAACAAAAACTGATTCCACTTACTCACTGTGTAATCACTCTCAGCAGCCTCAGGGTTTTTAAAATTTGTTTGCTTATAAATCAGGAAAGTGGGAACAGTATCACCTACTTCATAAATTTGTTATGAGGTTTAAATGAGGTAAATACCATATGAAAAGCCCTTTGTAAACTGTGAAGTTCTATGCTATTCCTAACAGACTTAATACTTTTATTCATACACACAAACTTTTTAATAAATTGCTCAGCACAGTATATTGCGGAGAAGACTACAGGCTTTCCTACTTTCAAATTCTCTAAGAAAGAGGCTTCTAACTATTTTTCTGGGTATGGTTCTGCTTGGCGATATGTGACCTCTAGGTCTTTCATTATAATTCTAATAATGCATGTACTGCCAAGAAACACTGCTCTGTTCCTAAACTGATATAAACCTTTTTCTAATCAAAACTCAACTCGCCAACCAAGTTTCTTCAACCATAAGTCCGTAATACATTGTGCCCCCAGACTGAATTCCCCAAAAATGATCACTTCTGTGTTCTCTATACCATATAGTTACTTGGTATAAGACTTCACTTCTAATCTATATTCTCAAAATAGTGTTTTAGGGTAGGTTTAATTAATTGTTTTAATTATGAAAAAGTAGAAAGTCCTGATAGATCTATATACCCTTATTTGTCACATGTCTAATACTAAAATATCAGGTTTTGATATGTGCAAAATATTTCTTTCTTACTATGTATCTAACATGCTAGAAGATAAAACAGTATCGTTACCTTTTAACTAACAGTGCTAAATCATCACGGATGCTAAAAGTAATAAAATTCTGTTAATAACAGTTATTGAAAATTAACATTTACTAAAATGAATTAAAAAATAACATTAAAAAAACTAATAACTGTTTTCTTATTTTCATGGTGGTATTTCTTGGGTGACACTCCACAGGTCAACAGAAAATGCCAATGCACAGAAAGCTGGGCAATGCTGATTTTAGAGGCTACCAATTGAATCTGGCAAGGTTACGATGCTCAAATCTTGGTATTATAACTGCTAAAAAAATCACTTCAGCTAGTGAGACTGATGTCTCCTAACCATTAAACTAAATTTACACACACACACACGCACAGATTTATGATACCTGAATGTCTGATGTGTTTGAGAATAAAATATATATATCTTTCCTTTCCGTTTTCCTTTTTCTGAGGGAGGGAGCCAGGTCCTCAATTAAAAAAAAAAAAAAGAGACACCTAACAGGTCATACCATGGCAACATGACAGTATGGTATTTTGGGTCAAGTCGGGGTTTCCCCGCAGCACTCTGTCCTTCACAAGTCTGCTGCACTGTTTGCACCTCTCCCCACCACCAGCGTTCATTCTAATGTACAGTTTCTATCGCAACTTCCTGGGCCCAGGCCTAACCGACATACACACACATTCTTCTATTTCCCCTTTCTTTACAGAAATCAAGCATCACTTTCATTACAAAAATCATCCCAACTATACCCAACAACAAGAACGTCGAAGTAAATCTAAAAACTCACAGAAATTCAAAATGAAGGAGGCTGGAGAGTAGTGTATAAGAGCATAGTTGACAGAGAGGCCAAGATTTTATAATTGGCTGCCACATTTACCAGAATGCAATGTAATGATAAAAAATAGTCCAGACAGCCTGGCTAGCACGATATACGTATTTATTATACAAAGGTTAACACAAGAGGGTGTGGTGGTCTTGGCATAACCAGTAAGCACTTAATAGAAGTGGAAGTTATGGGAGATAGATTTCAGATCAATTTAAGGAAGAGCTAAGGATTAGAGCTGTACAAAAAAGGAATGGGTTACCTTATGAGGTAGTGGGCTCCCTGTCATTAGAAGTATTCAAGAATGCTGCATATCATATCCCCCTCTTGGAGAGTCACAATGCACATTAGCATATTAAAGGTTCTGAGAAGTCCTGCAGTAAAGAAACCTGTTTAACTTTGTTTAACGCAGCATTTCCCATATTATATGACCAAACATTTTTCCGCCCCCACCCAACCTCAATAATATTTATCCATTTCTGTGGAACTAGAGTTCCTCAGAATACACTATAGAAAATAATGAGCTACATTTTTAAAAAATGTAGTATTCAACATTTACCCGAATAACAATCTATCAGGGATATAGGAGAAGAAATTGCCACATCGGGTAAAAGGCTGGAAAGAAAAGGTCTTAAGGTCCCTTCTCTGAGACCCTATGATTCTATCACAACTCAGAGTAAAGGGCTATTTGGGTGTTGATTATTTATTTTAAAAGGTTCCATGAGAGAAAGGCAAGTAGAATAAAAAGGTAGTAAATTCAAGGTTAACTGGTCCAAATGCCTCCCTTTAATGTTCAAAGCCCAATCCCTACAAGGTAAAAGAGACACCTCAAGGACCATAAGTTATCAAAAAGAAGCCTTAACTTAGTATCTACTCCACACACTAAATTAATTACTATTTGAGAGCGAGAATTAAAAAAACAAAAAACAAAAAAGATAGCCTTGCATTAGGGGACTACCCTATTCCAGCTATCTTGTTTGAATTTAATTTTTTCTCATAATACATGCTCTCCAAATAAGGTTAATATTTGTTTGATCCTTAGTCACTAGACTGCCCTGTGCAATCTGTGATCTTGAATTAGGCATTCAAAGAAATGATTAAGTGTGATGATTTATAAGTTGTTAAAGAAGACATTAGGGAAAAATGTGTTTGCCTATATGCCCCACACTGCTACATTTCTCTCTATTTTCTTCTCTTTAAGAATTATACAAAACAATACACACTAAAAATGTAATATCAGACATAAAGCCAATCCAACATTAAATTTAAGAATATAAATGCTTAAGAGTGCCAAATTTCAAAGTCAAGTTTCCCATAGTTACATGAACCTACCCTTTTTGCACATATATTAAGGCCATCAAATTTAACAGCATATTAAGTAATACAAAACACAATGGGAACCTTAACTTTTGACTATCCTGACTTTTGAATGTTCAGCTCTAACCACTGCATTAAGGACATTTTTGGCACAGGAGAACTTTATATTTTAATAGGTTATCGAATGTAGGAACATGCAAGCCTACCAGTATTATTAGAAACACAAATGCATTTGAGATATGGCTATGTGAAATTAGACAAAAATTCACTTTTACTCAGTGCAAACAGCAAAGCCTCATTTCTGAGAAGACAGTTGTGCCAAAAAGAAAAGAAAAAAATTCACAACATTTGAATAATTATCCAACTAACATCAGGCACACTATGACTGCCTGGTAAAAAAAGTACTTACCAATTTGGGGGAAACTGGCTCTCCTTCAGCTCTCTTGCTCCCTATAACAGAAGAAGGAGAAAATGGAAATCAGACTACAAACACAGATTTATTATATGTATCTAAAGCTGAAGACTGAAAGATTTCTATACGATTTTAAGAAGAAAAAAACCAAAACACAGAAAAACCTCTAACGCTCTAAAACCCAAAAGAGAGAAAGGAAGAAATAGGTAGTTTTTACAGCAAGGAAAGAATTCAAGGGCAGTTAAATCTCTAATTTTCCAGTTTTTTCACTTTTCAACAGTTTTTTCAAGACAAGGAAAAGTAAGTAGGTGACGGTTTTGTTTTCCTAAGAGACACACAGAAATGAAATGCACCTATCTAAAAAACACACAAATACACTATCATCCCCAACCAATCACCTTCAGTTTGTTGCTTTATATTAACAAATTAAGCTAACATCATTGGCCCTTAGTTTGGTCTACTTAAAAGGCCTTTTTTTCAATTAATCTTGAAATGGATTTGGCTTCTATAAAGCTTTAAAATTCACAGCATTTTATATGTATAGTCATAATTTTAATTAAACTTTTCATTTACATTCTTAAAGTCTCACTACTTTAGACTATAAACCACATAACATAGAAGTGATTTTCCTGATGCCACATATTTAATCAGTGACAAAACCAGAAAAAAAACCAAGGTTTTAGGATCCCAATCCAATGCTCAGTGATGCTTTCATCAATTATGTCTTCTTCAGATTAACTAAACTCCATTAAGCTGACTTCAAGGTCAGGATGGTCAAGTCAGCTGTACTGTTTATTTTTAATTTTCCTGCCCAAAACGTCTCAGTTAAAAAAAC
The DNA here is from genome assembly GCF_001890085.2 of Hipposideros armiger. Taxonomy (NCBI): domain Eukaryota; kingdom Metazoa; phylum Chordata; class Mammalia; order Chiroptera; family Hipposideridae; genus Hipposideros; species Hipposideros armiger. The sequence goes on from NW_017731608.1 coordinate 545,093, forward strand.
TAGAGAACAAAAATTTAAACTTTTCCCCCAATATTTTAGTATTAAATTATTTAAACTCCACGACCATGCTCTAAAACTATACATATCTTCCTTATGCTTTAAACATAGTACGTTTGTTGACTGATGTTATTCCAATAAATGTTCTCATATCATCAAGGGATATTTCAAAAAAGTCCTCATGTCATCCAGATCAAAAATTTTTATTTAATCATGTACAGTCATAGCAAACAGACAGTAAAATAATTTAAAAGGGCCCCAATTCATGCAGTTAACATTCATTTCCAAAAGAAACTGAATTTGCTGTTTTATCCTGCCTTTTCTTTAGCAATACTTCTTAAAGTTCTCAAGTCCACATAAATGGCATTTTCAATCACCAAGATTAGAATAACTCCCAAGCAAAAGAAAAATCATGCAAAAATCTACAGAATATGGTTATTAAAAAGTGGATTCTCACAAGGAAAAAAGAATTTAAAATTATGTGCAGTGATGGATGTTCACTAAACTTATTGTGGTGATCATTTCACAATACATACATGTATCAAATCATTATGTTGTACATCTGAAACTAATACAATGTTATATATTTCAATAATATCTCATTTTTAAAAAGTGGATTCTTAACACTACTTATACCACCGTACCACTCAAAACAATATCATGCACATAATAAATGCTCAGTAAATGTTTCTTAAATGAATGAATTCACTGATGGACCCTTAACCCTGTTGCAGGCTTATTTTCCCTATTAGGCATTTCTTGCTAGCTTTTTCATGCTGGAGATAATTTCATATGCATCAAGCCCACAGCATTATTTGTTAAATGAATGACTTTGGACAAAAACAGTTGATTAGAAAGTTAAATATTACCATTTTAAAATATAATGAAAAAGGGAAAGACTGATAATTTGGACTACATTAACATTAAGAACTTCTGTTCATCAAAAAACAAAAAAAATTAAGAGAATGAAAAAGCCAGCCACAGAATCTCTACATAATTGCAACACGTATAACAATGGCTTATACCCAGAATATATGAAACACGTTGAAACTCCAAGTGACTAGGATAAGGTTGGGATTCTAGCTTTTACTTATATGGCATTTGAGAAAGTACAGTCACATAAACTTTTCTGAAAAGTCACATTCAGTAAAAAGGCACAACAGATGTACACCTTATCTCCAGGACATGTCTCCAAAAATCAGTGGTAGAGTCAATCCAAAACTGATAAAGAATTTTACCATGATATCATAAAACTGCTTGTAGGGACTGCAGAAATCACATAGGAAATCAAAGCCTGAGAGGTTAAGTGACTTCCCCAAATGTCACACAGCTAGATGGTAGTAAAGCTGGAGAAGAGCTTCCAGACCCTGAGATTCCTTCGACTGAGCTGGTCTTGCTATGAGATCTCACTTCCTCTTAACCAGCTGCAGCAGTTGCTCGTCTAAGAAGGAAACTACAATAAATACTGGCCAAATATATATTTTTTTAAGTCTGTATATAAAGTTTTAAAGAAAAGTCATGTAAGTAAGCTATCTAAGAGCAGGTTTTAAAACCTGAGATCCTTTATGTGTGCCTAATGGATCCTTGTGAATGGGCTTCAGAGGGGTTTGCCAACTCCATAATACTATATACTAAACTTTGTATGTATGAAAAGTCTGGGAAAAGGACTCACAGCCTTACTAAGATTCACAAACAGGTTCAGATGCCCAAAAAGAGTAAAAAATCATTTTTAGACTAGTGATTCTTAAATACTGTGCATCTAGAATTACAAAAGTGTTTCTTCTGAAGACTGATTATTGACTACTATTTGGAAATTGATTTAAAAAATACATATACTTTATTTCTATAATTTAACAGGAATGAATTAGCAGCAAAAAGATTGATATATAAATCTGTACTTTTCGCACGATCCATAAACAAAACCTATTCAAAGTCTTAAACGAAAGTTTGATTTTCCTCATGCTACGTTGACTGGAAGTCCACTTAATTTGTTTCTCATACAGTTCATACTTGTAGCTAAGGAAGTTCAAAATTTTAACCACATTTGCTTAAATTTTTAAAATATAGACTTGTTCTCGAAAAATACATTCAAAATACATAAGTTGGAGTAAATGAAATTATTTTTGCTTTAGAGATGAATATTATCTTGCTAACATAACTTCACACGATTTTTTTGCAAACTGAAGATTGTTCACCAGTCCAGATCTTCATAGGTAGATTCTTTAATTAGCCCTGGTAAAGAAATGAATTGTTCAGATTTCTGATGTGGTGGTAAAATTTAAAATATCATTAATAAATCAAAGGTGACTAATAACTACTTAAGTACTTTTTATGAAATACCTAAAACCTCTTTATATTAAGAATATATATTAAAAAATAAACCAATTTTGCAGAGAAAATGTTCAATACTAGATCATGTTTTAAATTAGGCTAAAATTTATCCCACTACAAATCTTGAGCGATTAAGTTTCTAGTGTACGCTCAATCATAAATTTTGACAAGGGACTAGAATAGCACAGAAAATTGTCATTCAAAGACACTTTAAAATGTCACCTTACAGAGAAGACTCGATCTCTTCTCTTTCTCTACTACACATGATACACTAATTTTATATACAATAAGTTTTACTGCTTTTTATCTACCTTTCTTAACTTCTAAACAGAAAGCATAAGTTTGAAATAAATTTAAACGCAAATAAGTGCTCAAAAGAAGAAGCAGAATCCTGCTTAATGAAATTTGGTCCTTTAGGACCCAATAATATAATCATCCCTCTCAATCTTACTCTCATAGACAACCCTCTAGCACTCCTCCCTTCACTTTCAAGAAGCATCCATTCTTCCCTCATTACTGGATCATTTTGTTTGCTCTATCTTAAAAAAAACAACAACAAAGTCTCCCTTAACTCTACATCCTTCTCTAGTTATTGTCCTATTATCTATGCTCTATTTTATAGCAAAACTCCCTGAGGTGTTAACCACACTCACTGTGGTCTCTAGTTCTTCTCCCATTGTATACTGAACCCATTCCACTGGAGGTTTTGCCTCCCTCCATTGTTAAGATCACCAATGACCTCCCTGTTGCCAAATCCAAAAGCAAAGTCTCAGCCCTAGCTTCCTTGTTTGATCAGTATCATGAGACCCAGTTGATAATTCCTTCCTTCTTGAAACCCTTTCTTCTCTTGACTCCCACTCACTCTTGATTTTCCTCCTAATCTCTCTGGCCACTCTTCTGGGTTTCTTTTCCTGGTTCCTTCTCATCTCTCAAGACCTCACTATGTTGAACTGCCCTAGGGCTCAGTTCTTAGAACTCTTCCTATTAGGTAATCTCACCCAGTCTCCGGACTATAAAAGGATCTGTACACTGGTGGTTCCCAAACTAGTACCTCCAGCCCAGACCTTTCCCCTGAATTCCAAACTCTTCTACCCAACTGCCCACTCAATGCTTGTCAAAACTGAACTCTTGACTACCCATCCCCCAACCTCCTCCTCAGAGTCATCCCCATCTCAATAAATGACAACTCCATCCCTTCAGGCCACAACCTTCAAGTCATCATTAACTCCCCTTTTTTCCACGCCCTACATCCAATCCAATAGCTAACCATCTAGCCTCTACCTTCAAAATACACAGACTTTGACCACTTGTCTGAACTCCACTACCGCCTCCTTGGTCAAAAATACCATCATCTTTCACCCAGATTATTCAATAGCCTCGTAACTGGCCTCCCCTCTTCCATCTTTGTCCTACTACCGTCTATTCTCTCAGCAGTCAGAGTGACATTTTCAAAGTCCAAGATAGATCTGGTTACCACTGGCTCAAAATCCTCCAGTGGCTTCCCACCATACTCAGAGAAAAAGCTAACGTCCTTTACAATGGCCCACAAGGTTCTACGTGACTTGGGCCTAAATACTGAGACCTCATCTCGGCCCCCCCTCCCCATTGCTCAATCTGCTCCAGCCACGATAGTCTCTTTTCTGTACTTCAAAAACTCCAAACAAGTTCCCTTCTCAGGAGTCTCCTACTTGCTTTTCCCTCTGGCTGGAACACTCTCTTTCATCAAATCTCTCCATGGCTTACTCCTTCAAAATGTTTGGGAAATCTACAGCAGATGCAAGATTGGAATACTAAAATAAAGACTAACACTTATCAGAATTGTTCCCCTCCCCAAACTTTTACTTTGGGGATGCTCTTTCTTATACCAAGAATACCCTTTTACCTTCTCTCGCCCTATCCAAATCTCACCCAGTCATCAAGGTCCAGATAAAGACTCATTGGTTAATGCAGACCTTCCCTCCCTAACCATCCCAACTCCCAGATCTCCCTTTCTTTGAATTCTCAGATTATTTATCATCTTTCTCATTCATCTCAGAATTTAATCACATACTGTCTCACATAGTAACTTATATGTCTCATCTCCCTAACTAGACTACACACACACAGAGTAGGGTAGAAATAATGCCTTGTACAAACAGTTCTCAAAACTAGATCAGGATAAATCTAAAACTTAAAATAAAAACAGATTCACAGGTCCCACCCTTAAAGATTCTGAATTTTATTATGTCTGATTTGGAACTCAGATATCTGTATTTTTAAAAAGTTCCCCCAGAAGATTTTGATGGGTAGCCAGGATAAGGAACCTTAGCTTTAGAGTTCTCTATTTCTTTTAGTACCTAGGGAAGTAGGCCCTCAAATCGTCTAAAGCTAGAATGGGCTGCCCAGAGTACTAGATCTGTACCTTTCTTTCACAGGGGAACCAAGGCCCAAGAAGTTTACATGACTAGTCAAAAGCTACAAAGATAGTAAAAGCCAAAGCCCAGCCTAAAACCCAGATTTACTGCTCTCAATCTAGGAATCTTTCCATTAGACTGCAAATAAACAAATGAAACTAATAAAAACCCACAATTCACAGGCGTAGTAAACAGTGATGATCTAATACTTGACCAGTAATTGCAATGTCCAAGCTCTAAGACAGTGCACATTATTAGCTTCTATATGCTTGAAAAATGTCAGCAACATTAGCTGACAAAAGACTTAAAGAGGCCGGAGAGTAACTGTGGGAAGGCTTACAAATGAAAAGACAATTTTTACTAAGTCTTCTTACGATATATACAAGAACTTGTAAAATCATTTATTTTGTAGTTGAGAAGTATTAGCGAAAAACAAAACAAAACAAAACAAAACAAAAGGGCTGGCTGAGTGGCGCACTAGTTAAGAGCTGGCTTGGGACGCCAGCTCTGAGCAGCAGGGCCCCAGTTCGGATCCTACATGAGGACCAGTGACGCTGCGCCCTCTACAGCTAAGGTGATGAACAACAGCTCGACCTGGAGCTGGGCTGCCGTGAGTCACCGGCGAGAGCTTAGGCTGCAGCCCCTGCTGCAGTGGGCTGCTGTGAGTGGCTGGCAGCCTGTGTGAGCAGCTGGCGTGAGCTGCCATCCAATGGCCGGCGACCAAATGCCTCACCCGGGAAGAGCGCAATGATAATACCAACATGGGCCAGTGAAGCAACATCCTCCACGACTAGACTGAAGAACAAAGGGGACAGCAACTTGTCTGTTCCCCTTTCCCGATTCCCCAATGCTGTTTCCCGGGGATTCCCCAATGCTTTTCCCCTCCCCCAATTCCCCAATAAAATCTTTAAAAAAAAAAAAACAAAAAAAACCCGAAAAGAATAAATCTTGCTTCATCGTGCTATCAAGTACAAAAGTCCTTATTCACAAGCATCCATAGCTTACAAAACTGTAAATGCTTTCTGAATCTAATCATCAAAACAAACTTAATTACAGATCAGACTTAGTAAATCACCCCATATCCCAAGACAACTCAAACTCTTATCTTAATAATCAGTTAGCCTCAGGACCAAAATTCTTACCATCAACAACAAAAAACAACTCGGGCATCTATAAGACATTACAAGAGTTTGGGTCTCTCTCGGTGTAGAGGGAGTTAAGCAAGTGCCTCCTATTAACACTAATGGGAGTTCGGGGTGTGAACCATAAGCACCAAGGAGGGGGCTCAATGCCCAGCACTGCATCCGTGAAAACCCTTTATCGCACTAACTGAAACTACTGGGAGTTGTTCTCTCACAAATGGGATAACAGACCCAAATTCCTATGTCTCTAAAGCACAAAGATGATTCAAATAAAAGTCACTAAGGAAGGTCACTGGTAAACACCCGATTAAAAAATATCCAAGAAAAAGCTAAACTAAAAGAATGATTAACACACACACTAAGTAAATTTTGTAAACTAGCACCAATATGCACAGAAGAAACTAGTGAACTCCTGGAGATAAAATACCTCACACAGAAATTCAACAAGATTAAAACCACCAAGTTTCTAAAATTAGAGCACAGTAAACCCAACTATAGCCAGAGACGTGTCCAAAGAAACACACACACACACACACACACACCCTAAAACAAAAACTCCTCCCCTGATGGAGTCCTAAGTAGAAACCCATTCTTGCTTTTAAAACAGAAGAAACTCCTGCTGCATTGATAGCCAGGAATAATCACACAGTACTTCCAGACAAACGGGTAATGATCACAAGCTGCCAAGGACAACCAAAACTAACAAAATAAAAATTACAGCACCTTATTGTGTTCCATACTGCCTTACTTCTCAATATAGCACTGCTGTACTCACCAGGCTGGAAAATGAGCAGGTGCCTTTCAGGCTATAGAAAAATTAGTCACACACACACACACACACACACACACACACACACACACACAATCACAAACACAAAGGGAATGATATTCTTTTACTTGAAGGGGCTTAAGACATGCAAGGCTGTGCTTGTAGGCTAGAAAACTAAGAGTAGGCCTTACCGAAGAAGTGAGGAAAAGCCAAGGTTTATCCCAAATCCATATTCAAAGACTGAAAGAATTAACATTTATTTCAATTAAAAGGCTTTGGAAACAATCCATTTTTTAAAAAAAGAAAGAGAATTTAAGATTTTCCCCGTTTCTATTCCCAGACGAAAATTAGAATCTTTTCTGAGTACACAGGTTTAGCTCCACAACACAAATAAAAAAGAACCCTGACTTAAGGCCTGAAAACGAGAAATGGTTCCACAACATACACAATTATTTTTTTTAAAGCTATGTAGTCCAACATGTTGATTCTTTATCATCACTGCTATCATTAATGAACATTTAGCTTTTTATTTGTACTTTGAAATGTCAATGAGAAATTGAAAGAGCTACAATATTCTGGGGATTTTAACTTTTGAAACAAAACCCACAAAGAAATGGGAATCTGAAGCATAAAGCCTCAATCATGCTGATAAGTGGTCCTAGAACTTGAAAGTGAAAGCAATACAGACCAAAAAAAGAAGTTTGCTTGATATTAATGCTAGCCTTTAAAACCAAAAATATGTTCTGTTACAGAAGACTGAAATCAGGGCTTCCATTAACCTTGTTTAAAAAAAAAAAATCCCATGAGCATGGATTTTTTTTCCTAAGTCTCTTCATCAGAGCAGCATGGGGTCCCATTAGGCACCCTATTTTACTTCCACCTTATAAATAACGTTAGCTGTTCGCTATTTCCATGGAAACCAAGAACAGAGAAACCCACTTAAATGAATACCGGTTAAAGGAATAAGTTTTATTTCAGAAAGGTTTTGCTGCTCTAGAGGAACTCTACTGGGGAATACTACAAAGTCGTCTTAAGTATATTTTTTAAAATATGTCTTTGGTGTAGAGGGAGCTTATTAAAGGGTCTTGTTAAGTAAGCACACGCTTTGCACTAAACTAAATATGCCAAACAGCATTATAATGTGAAAGATACCTTTTCCATGTACTGCACAGGGGTTTAGATGCGCAACTCCCAAAGACTATGCTTCTCCATGCACTGGGGTGGAATAATTACCCCTATGGGTCTAATTTAAACCAATAAAAGCAAGGAAATTCAGAAATACGGTTACCATCACCTTGCAGGCCCCACAACTGTAGGTACACACACAACTTACTCCTCCTCCAAAGAAGAACGAACAAGGGAGCAAATAACATAAGTTCCTAATCCCTGTTACCAGGTTCAGGGAGAGCAGGTAGTCAAAACTCCCTCAACCAACTACTTACAACATGTACTCTTCAGTCAGTCAATACACTTGGGGAAAACCAAGAGTGAACTTGCAGGAGAGAGTGCAGAGCAAGGTTTAGCAATTTTCAACTTGACGCTGACTTAAAATATTGCCGTACATATTCTAGAAATGACCTTTACTGCTGATTCATACAAAAGTTGCAGACAGGCAAGTGTACATCAAATCAAATGCAACTCGTAAGAAGGGGTAAGAGGACTAAAATCTTGACAGCAGATGAGTTCTCCATTAAGTTAGTGGTGGCTCAGACATCTTCATCTTCAGTAAGTTAAAAGACAAATGAACGCAGTACTATCTTACAAGGTGATTAACGGTATTACATTTACAACATATGAAGAATTAATATTCTCACACGTACTCTTCTTTGAGTACACCAATGCATCTATCTATTCGTATTACATGTTTTAGAAACGTAAAATTACTTTCCTTGTTTGTTTCAAACACCATAAAGACTGGCAGGCAGAATGCTGATTGTTGAAGCTGGGTAACATGTAGGTGGGGTTTGTTAATATTACCACTTTACTTCTGTGGATGTTTTTCAAATTTCCATAAAAATAAGTGATTAAAAATCCTATTAAGGGCCGGCCGAGTGGCGCGATGGTTAAGAACTGGCTTGGGATGCCAGAGGGCCCCGGTTCGGATCCCACATATGAGGGCCAGTGACACTG
>NW_017731608.1:553949-556574 GCF_001890085.2 Hipposideros armiger
CCGGCGACTGATCTGCCTCGCCAGAGAAGAGCGCAATGATGGTACCAACTTGGGCCAGTGAAGCAACATCCTCCACAACTAGATTGAAGAACAAGACGACAGCAACTTGTCTGTTCCCCTTCCCCCAATTCCCCAGCACTGTTCCCATCACCCCAATTCCCCCAATAAAAAAAAAATCTTAAAAAAAAAATCCTATTAAGTTAAGGCTTTTGTCTATGTGTAATTAAATAATGAGTGAAATGCCTGTGATAGATCTTAGAAGCCACTGAATTTAAATGCAACGTAGCCACTAACGTAACATGTAACCACAGCTAATTTCCAAGTTTTACTCTTCTTACCAAAACAATTCAGTTAACAGTTCAAAACCACTAGGAGAAATCTGTAAAGGGTCTGCTATTTTACAACTACCAACTAATGAAATATGAACAATCAATACATAATAACAAGGCATTATAGTTGTATTTTGTATTTTACAAACTAAAAGAAATTCTACTAGCCCTCTCTAGTACTAAATCAAAATAATTTCAAAATCAGCAACATCACCACCATTTCCATTTTCTTCTCCAATTAGGTCCACAGGACTATAGGGGGCAATCTAGTAAGTTAATGCTTCCTAGTTCCCTCAAGTAACAAGGCTGCCTCCTCCGTACCATGCCCCCACCTCACCCCCTACCAGAAAATACAGCAACTTCTGAGGTAAAAAGGTCTCTTCCTATTCTCTCCCTTAGTCGAGATATAACATGTTTCACAAATGCTCACTTCACAAGTGATTTTAAGTTATCTATTATCCAACTTCTGGCTACAGGCCCAAAATGGGGAGGCCCACAAACTGTTAAAACCTTCAGGACTTGATAACAACTCTCTATCTTTAAAAACTCATGATTACAATGGTGTTTTGTTTTGTTTTGAAGAGAAATCGAATAAGACGGTGGTGGCTTTGGAAGAAGTGATGAACAGCAGAGTGGAGAGGGCACACGCTGAGAAAGGACAGTGAAGAAATAATGAGGAAGACGGGAGAGGAAAGGCCATGGAGGGGAGTGCACAAGCGATGGGGATACCCAGGAGGGAGCTAAAGCACCACTGAACCAGACATTTCCTGCACAAGTGTAACAGGAATTCGGCCTTGTCACAAGCAGCCCCATCTTTTACAAATCAGGCAGGGGCAAACTGATTTTCAAAATTGTGTAATTCTTTAAATCAACCCCAAGGACCCCATAGGGTCTATTTCTAACTCCTGTATTTATTAAAGTGAAATGAACTTCTAAACTTTTTACAGACTCCATTTGCCCAAGAGAAGCAACTTGTATAGGCCCTGCATACAAACTGAAGAAAACTTAACACAGTTCATATGCTATGCTAATCCTAAAGCTGCAAAGCTTTACTTACCACTCTAGCGACTGTAAAGTAACATTTAAATTTTATTAACTGGGAGAAAACTATACGTTCTGCTCAATTTTTAAAATACTTGTTGAGGACTTTATGTTAAAATATTTGTACAGGACTTTATCAAAACAAACTTGCTGAAATTTCTGCTCAAAGAGTAGAAACAATGTTTTAGGAACAGACAAAATAAACTACAGTAACTATTTCTATCCACCTACAATACCTTTATCAAATGGTGCAGTTGGGTATATGAGAACAAAAAGTTAATGGAAGTTATTACAATTCACCCTTGAACAACATGCGTTTGAACTGTGCATGTCCACTTATACACGGGAGAAAAAATGTGCATATTCGTGAACCACGCGCAATTCCAACCCATGTTGTTCAAGCATCAACTGTATTCTACTTTAACTCACATAGTCACCAGTGGTATATACACCATATTCACCATATTAAGGATTAAAAAAAATTTTTTTTATTAGTTTCAGGTGTACAAAGCAATGTAGTAAACATTTACATCCCTCACAGGTGATAACCACCCCCCCACACACAGGATATTTTTTAATAAGCTCTTACAAATTTGTTGAATCCCAGAAAATAAACTATACAGATCAAAGATCAAAAAAGTTTCAGATCCAAATTGGTAGTGAAAGGATAAAATTAATTCTATGTCACACTTAATGATCATTCCCTTTCTTCAATTACTGGTTTCACTTACCAGATAGAGAGATACATACATACATATTCACACACATACATACAAACATACTAAGGCATATTAGTTTCAGGTGTACAAAGCAATGTAGGCATATTAAAAACGCAAATTCCTTACCAAAAAAAAAAAATCTGAATTCTGAGATCACTGTAAGGCAGAGACTTAAAAAGGGGCTTTTATCACAACCAACTTCTTCTCGGGCCCAGTTTCTAGTCTCAACATAGGTTAACACATGATGATTAAATACAGAAAGAAAATAACAATTACCATAAGAAAAGACCAGGCACCAGATGAGAAGAAATTTCACAAAGGAGAATGCCCCAAATCAGAAGGCAAATAAAACTGCTTTATCATCATTACTAGAAGCATTTGTGTGCCACTTTTTAATCTCTGGTTTCCATTAGTTACTACACCCAAGCATGTGCTCTCAAGGGTTAATATCTCTCTCTCTCCCTCTCTCTCTCTCTCTCCTCCCTCTCTCTCTCTCTCTCCTCTCTCTCTCTCCTCTCTCTCCCCTCTCCCCTCTC
>NW_017731608.1:556594-572535 GCF_001890085.2 Hipposideros armiger
CTCTCTCTCTCTCTCTCTCTCTCTCTCTCTCTCTCTCTCTCTCTCTTCTTTGTCCTGAGCAGTAGACCAAATGGACTGACCAGCTAATTAATTAGTAGTTTGGACTTTTGAGTTACAATAACTAGTCCCCTACTGCCTTGATGCTGAGTGACCTATTGCAAGCTGCATCAATATCTTGGTGCAAAAAAATGCTTGTATCACTAAGGGTTTTACTAAAATGCCCTGAAATACTTTTCAAAGTCTCTGTTAAATCTGACATATTCCCAGGTACTTTCTATTTCTCTCAGAGGTATTCACAAACAAGAACTCATAGATACACTTTCCCATCCATTATCTTTTCTCACCATGACATTTCAGGAAAATACTCTCCTTTACAGCTAAGCTGTTCCTGTATTTACTCTTTTCCCATAAACTTTTACTGGGACTGTAATAATAATAACAATGATAATAGCAGCTACTGCTTATCAAATGGCTTAAGACTTCCCCATTTCATCTTCACATCAATCCAAGGAGGTTGGTATTATCATCCCTATATCATAGAGAAAGAAACTTAAGTCCAAGTGAACAGCACAGTGCTTGGTATACAGCATGTACGAGAGACATTTTTGTTGAAGGGAGCTTAAATATAAATAATTCATCCAAGGTCACACACTCAAATTTTAAGTGGTTGCACTGAAATTCCAATCCAGGGGTCAGACCCCAAAGCTAAAGCTCTTTTCCCACTATACATTTGTGGGAAGGAAGGAGTCCAGAATTAAAGGTAAGTAATAATATCTAATAACAGCTGATATTTATTTAGCACTTACGATGTGTCAGGCACTTCTCACAGTGAACACATTAACTAATTTATTCCTCCTAACCACCTCAGAAGGTGGGTAGTATATTTATTCATGTTTTACAGATAAGGAAACTGAGGCAGAGACACAAAGAGTGAGGTGATTTGGCCATGGTCACAGAGCTAGTACAGGGCACAGCCAGGATTTGAGCCCATGCAGACTGGCTCCAGCTCCAGTGCCGATACTGTGAGCTGCCATGCTAAAAACTTCCCTTCACCTCAACTGCATGAAAACAGAACTTTTAACCTTTTCAACAAAATTACTAAAATTGTAAGCCTTCGTACTTGGACTAATTGAGAGAAAACTGTAGTGCTTTTCTAAGCATGCGCACCAGACTTCTTTACAGGCACACAGGATATGCCCCTGGTGATTAGATCATTACACTGTTCAGGAAGTGGCACACTGTAAATCTGGTTAAGAGCCCCTAGCCCATCTCTCTCCACACTCAGACCCGCACTAACCATGCACTGCAAGAAACAGGCAATTCAGAGATGTCCCAGTGCAATCTTCTATAAAATGAATGTCACTCTGGAAGTATCCAAGTGTGTATAGTACCCTTCCATCACCCTTTCTTCTTCTTCCCAAACACCATAAAAAAAAAAAAACACCGCAAAAGGAATGAATGAGTCTAAACTACTTAAAAATCATAACAAATGTCCAATGATAACTACAAATTTAAATGAGAAAAAAATGCAGCACTCTCATAGTTTTGTAACTTGTCCAAATTCTACATTCAAAAACCAGTAGGCCTCTTTGAAAGACTCAATTCTTAAACTACCTTATTATAAATATGCCTTGAAGAGTGCAGAGAAAAGCCCATTTTTGCCTCAGATTCTGCATATCTTGATATGCATATTTAAAATAAGAATCATTACTGCTGCACTACAAGTTATTAGGCTTTTCACCCTAATGTCTATTAGTATCACAATGTATTTGATAACATAAATAAAAATATTAAGCATGGATTTAGTATTTTTATATTAACATGTAACAGATACAGAAAATAAATACACAGAAGAACAGAACTGGACCTAGAGGTACTGAGAACTTGACACAATGAGAACAGGAACTATTGCAGCTCCTTCCATTGACATCGTAAAGTTGCCACATTTTCTGGGCTCTCTTTTGAATTAATGTGGCATCTGTTCCAAGTACAGCATGCTAACATTTTACTAAAAGATATTTTCATTCTACATTGTATCTGGTTTGCTTTTGATTTGAACTCCTGTTTTATTTCAGTGGTCATTATTTCTTTATATCAACTTGTCAATTTGGCATTCTTAATCTATTTCCCCAAGCACAAAAAGGATGGGAAGGAACCATCAGCTTAAAACCCTCTAACAGCAATAATTACAATATGCTTTGCATATAGATTAAATAAAGAAAATAAGCAGCACAAAGATTTCTGTTGGCTTTTTAGTATCAGGTCTTGATAAGTTAACAGCATCTGTTCCTTTCAGAAAAAGAATTCTGCTGGGGTTGTGGGGTGGGGGGGAAGGAGAAAGAGAAGTAAACAAATACTAAATAGAATAATTTCAAGTTACAAAGTTTGGTCTCCATGAAATGATGATTTCAATAATTTTCACATATCCAATTCTATCGAGTGATAATTGCTTTTTAAGACATCCTCAAAAATGCTGCAGCAAAAAGCCAAATACAACCACTTGTACTTAACATGCGTGCTGCATACTCCACAATGTTACGTCATATCAGGCACAGAGAAGACGCTTACCAAGCCATCCTGCATTCTATAAACTGCCTAACAACAACAGAAAAAGGCACTGCCATCTCCATAGTGGGAGTAGGTGCTGTCCGGGGGTAGGCAGCCTTTTTTTTTTTCCCCTTTGGTCAAGCCTGAAGAAAACAAATAAGGCTTATATTTCTGTCTTTTAAACCCACCTCTCTCAAGGCCTTTACGCTCAATCTTTAGAATTAAAATGCTGCAAAAGATCACTCCAACTTAAAAGCCCCACACCTTGTACCAACTGTCCTTCAGGTGTCCCCATGGTTTCCTCTTCTGCAAAAGAATGGCCTATCTAGAGCAATAGTGTCTAAGTGGGTACACCCACCCTGGGGAAGGAAGGGGGCCATGAGAAGACATTATTACAATTTATATTTTAAAATATCATCCTTTTTTTTCAAATTTCCTGTACATTCTATAACATACATAAAATACTAGGTTCAGAAAATTATATATAAATATACATTTACTGGTAGCCATAATTTTTTAAAATTTGGAGACTACAGGTTAAGAAGACAGAAACTAAAATAAGAGAGTCAGGAAAATTAGGCTCTGACATTAACGTACTCAAATTCTTGTCTCTGCCTCAGTCTTACCATCCATGACATGAACGGAGCCCCTTATACATTTATAAGACTATTATGAGAAATAATAAAATACTTTATGGCATGGTCTGAGCCACACAAAATGAAAAGCACATATGAATGCTACCAGTGAGAAATACTCTTAACTTGGCTTGTTAAAACTTTAACGATACTATAGGTTAAATAAAGTGCTCCGCGCTATCAGATCCAATTCTTGGAATTTTAAAGCCAGGCTCCAGCACTTCACTAAATTTGCGTCTCAAGAAGCATAAAGCACCTTAGGTACAATGAGTGCATTCTAGTATTAGAAAGGCTTTTTAAAAAAACTCCTATAATGAAAAAGTTATTACCTATGAAATAAAATTTTTTAATTTAAAAATTATGAAGGTGAATTATGACTAATAACCTTACCAACAAGTTAAAACTCTCAAAGCCAGAATCAGAAGATTATATTTAATGTAGATTATAAGGCCTTGAGTCTGCCTTTTTTATATAATGCCAGAAAAAAAATTATTGGCACTTAATAAATTATTGGCACATCCAATAATTTACCTTTTCTTTTCTTTAGGGATACGGATGGGGGTGAGGTCAGCCAACACTGCTCACATGAAGATGTGACCAGGACAAATTCCCGTGCAGGTATCTGTATGCTGATGAAGCAATACTGAGTTTTTATTAATTAAAATATTGCAAGCATTTTCTTGGTTTAAAACCCTACTTTACTTTGTAAATACTGAATGTCTCCTAACAACCAAGAAGTTTAAAAAAAAAGTTATCTGAAACCAAATCTCTTTATAAGTAGCTATCAGAATAAAATAGCAGAATTTAATTCTGAAAATGATGCCTCCTAAATTACTTGCACAGGACAGAAAACAATGTTGTCATTTTAAATTGGTTAACATTTTTTAAAGTTTTAAAAATAACAATGACTATCTCTAAGGCATTGGGCACAAGTAAAAAGTAGTTAAAATGCTTTCTGCCCATAGGTAATAATCATTCTACGGTATTAGGTTTATAATCTCAATGTAAAAATCTTAACCCACCTCTCTCCTGCCAACCTCACTCCCACTTCCCACCTGAGCCTTATTTTAAAAAATAGCAAGTTTTAAAAATAGCCACCTGAAAAAAAAAAACACAAAAAAACAAATTTCAAGAGAGTATCATGGTATAATTCTATTTTTAAATATTTATATATTATACATACTGAAATACACAGGAGAGTTTAAAAGTAGAATGGGAATAGATAACTTAAATTTTCTCCTTTACACATATCTATATTGCTAGAATTACTTTCATAACTCAAATGCATTGCCTTTATATTTTTTAGAGGAAAGGATACTTGTCATCAAATCCTCTAAAATGTTGATAGCTACATAAGGACTAATCAAAACAGCGAATGTAAACTACATATTGCACCTACTAAGAAAACGTGTAAAATAACCATGCTAACGTGCCCAACTTCCAACCTTCAAGAAAAAGGTGCCAGACCCCACTCCCACTGATGGGCACATCCCAAATGCCTTCATTTCCACTCCATTCCAATGCTTAGTATTTCCAAAATAATTCAACCGAACCCAAACCAAAATCAAAATGAAACATTCTCAGAATGATACCTCATCGCTGTGGCCATTTCAGTAAATTGAAAACTTCTTCAGTAATTCACTTTCTATGGAATTATATAGTTTAATATAGTATTATGGTCACTTAATAGGAGAGGCTCTGGAATCAAACCTGGGCAGAAATTTAGGTTGTATCATTTCCTACCTATGTGATTCCAGGGAAGCCTTCATTTTCTCATCTGCAAAATGGGGGGAGGGCAATAATAGTAAATCCTCAGAATATTGCTGTGAGGATTAAAATTAAATAAGATATGTAAAAATACTTACCATTACACATAATAAAATACGAAATGTTAACTTAGTATTATTATTAATATTATAACAATAGATAACCTTAAGGTATGAAAACTATTCACAACTTGCCAAACATTTAGTCTTATATCTGTCTATGCCATTTCTCTAAAGTTGGTACATTAACACACAGAAATATTTTCAACATGAAAGCCCATAATTAAAACTTTTTGTTACCAGAACACACCAATATACTTCTGATATTTGTATGTACATATAGGTATACACACACACACACACACACACACACAAATTCATCAGCATATGCTGTCAAGAACTATGCTGTAAACACATGTTAAGAGCTTGTCTAGGGTCGGCCGAGTGGCTCCGTTGGTTAAGAGTTGACTTAAGAGCGCGAGCTCTGAGCAACAGGACCGCCAGTTCGATTCCCACATGGGCCAGTGACGCTGCGCCTGAGCTGAGCTGTCATTGAGCTGCCAACAGGTGGCAGGATGTCTCAGCTGATATAACAAGGAGATTGCCTGTTCGATGGTGGGCTACACCCACCTGCAACTAAGACTGAACTGGCACCCTGAGCTGAGCTGCCACCCGATGGCTCAGTGGATAGAGCGTGTGCTCTTAACAACAAGGCTGCTGATTCGACTCCCACATGGGATGGTGGCTATGCCCACCCGTAACTAAGATTGAACACAGCACCTTGAGCTTAGAGGCCACTAGCTGCCGACGGGAAGCCAGATGGCGACTGGCGCCCTCCACAACTAAGGCTGAAGAACAACTTAGCTGGTCCCCTTCCCCAATTCCCCAACACTGTTTCCCTCCCCTAATTCCCCAATAAAATCTTAAAAAAAAAAAAGCTTGTCTATTGGCCATGGTGGGGGGTGCGGGGGGTGTCCAGATCACAAATTATGATTCTAACTCATATATTTAAATTTCTAAAAATATTAACATTAACATGACGTAACAAATATCTTAAAACCCCGCCATCTATTAGTGATGAAAAACTCAATTTATGTACTACTTTAGTCTAAAAAGTACATTTATGAGGACAACCTCATCTAATCCTTTCAACAGCATAGTGAAGCAGGCTTTTACTACTGTGCCCATTTTGCCTCTGGGAAAGTTACAGCCCAGCAACGGTGAATTTCCCAAAAGGGCACAGCTCGTGACGGGACTGGTCTTAAAGCCATGTCTTCTGATATCACCACAACTGTTTCATTTACACTGGCCTGGGACATTTCATTTAAAAAAAGATAAAAAATTGTGCTCGGTAATTTAGGTGAGTCCAAAGACTCTATAGGGAATAACACATCTGCCAGTTTTACTCTCATTTCCTTTGCTTATTTCCAACTTTAGTATTTCAGGAATTACACAAATGCATGTAACTATAAAACGCAGATAAGGAGAATTCATACAAACCTGCTATTTCCTGCACTGGCCAATTAATACCAGAAACCATTTTCCCTTCTATTTAGCCCTTTGTATTTAACTTCTTTGTAACCATTGAATTTATTTCATTTTAATATTAGGTCTTGAAAAGACAAGTTCATAAAAATAAATAAATAAAACCATTCACAATGTGGAAACACATCAGACCAGATACCATAAATTTTGACAGGTCTTAAAAAAACATCTATTTAATGTCTAACGTACAAATATTAACAAATTTCAGTTCACATTTAGGAGGAAAAAAGGTTAATATTACAGAGGGTTGGTTTGTTATGTAAACAAGTACTTAAATTATTACTACTAAAGACAGAGTTTTCTTAAATAAACACAGCAGCCCTCAGCAATAATATCTGAGGAACTCTGCACATGAGGAAAAGCTGGAGTATATTACTGGCCAGGCAGGTAAGAAACACACTTCCCTTGATTTTACACTCAAAGCTAATACATCGCAACTTCTGCTTACTTTTTTCAATATTCCCAGGTGTCCCATTCTCTTCTCAAAAAGCTAAAAGGGACCAGCCATGCAGATAAAAATACTCTACATATTTTTCAGACCCTAAAAGAAGTTAAGAGTGTCCTAAAAGAGAAAACTAATGTAAAGGCTTATGATTTTTTTGAATCTAACATTTTATATAAGTACAACTCACAGACCCGAAACTAGTTCCTTTCTGGGGCCGCTCAATGGCCTCCAATACATCAATCCTGTAACAATGAACTGTGGTGCTAGATTGGTTCATGTTTCTAAACACAACAGATTTTTTTGCGCATTTACATACACTGTGATGTGAAGAACATTTTTGCAGCGTCTTATTTTCATTAATCAACTAGTTTGGATATGCTACCAGAGCAAACATTATGAACAAAGAAATTTTCATTATCTTTTGAACTTTCCAAAATCAACCAAAGGCTGTGGTACAGTGGCATCGAGTAATTAAGAGGCAAAGATGAATCTGGTCAAAATGCTGCTACCGGCTGGTTGTCTACTTTGGGCATATATTGATCACTTAGGGAGACAACGGCTTGCAAAAACATTTTATTTACAGCAAAAACTTCTAAGGAATTGCTACAGCATTACTATAGGCCAGAAATCTCAAGGTCTTGTTAGAACAGCCTGGGCTTCTGATTAAATAATAATATAAAGAAAGAAGAAAAAACGTGAAGTATGCTATTTTTTTAAATAACAATAACCACTACTACTCCTGCTGCTGCTGCTGCAAATTCTAAACATTTACTGAGCCTTTATTATGTTCCAGGCACTGCGCTAGGCACTGTCACAAATTTTAACATTTAGTCCCTGCAACAACACTGATATTAGTTAATAAAGTAAAGTATTAAAACCTTCAGGACAGAAACTTAAATTTTATAAATGAAAATATGAGCAAATTATTAAATTTCTCTACCTTTCAGATTACACCTTTAAGTATTAAATTTACACTAAAAATTTTATTTTCAGAATTCTATCTTCCATTTAAAGAATACTGATTCAAGATGTTGACAATTATTAAAGAATCAAAACACTCTGAACTTAAATATTAGCACACACACACACACACACACACACAAATCCTTCCATTCAACTTTAAATACTGAATAAACTATCCCCATTCAAATAAAATAGAATAGCATATACATATCAAGCCCTACAATAATAGGCTTCTAATGCCCATACTAGCAATCAATAATGATGTAATTATGAAAAGACCTATATCATCACAGACAAAAAAATTTACAATTTCTAGGTCAAGTTTTGAAATATATATACACACACATATGCTGTTTTATATATAAATCTTGGAGTAGCTGATAAACAAAAAAAGAAACTAAGATAAATTAAAACACGAAGGTGTTTCTGAAGACTCACTTTAGGATATCAGCAACATAATAATTATGACATTAGCAATCAAACTTTACTTAGCAGAAAGTTCTTAGAGGCTTGGGAAGCTATGTATAAAATGGAGTAGACAAGAGGGAAGGGTTCCCTGTGCTGTATAAATCAACTACAGGTCCCAGCATGCAACGCTCCAATCTGGAGTTAAGCAAAAAAAAAAATCGCAATGCATCCTGGGACTTGTAGTAAGTAAACCACTTTACCCTACCACACTGTAAGTTTCAAGAAAGTCTGAACTATCTAGCACAATTTGACTAGATCTTATTATCAGGGCCTAGTTAAATTCAGATCTAATTTGTTTGCTCTCTGCTCTGGCAGAGTTTCTTTAGCACATAATGGGGGGAAAATCAATTAATATTTAGATCAACATTTTCACATTAGAAGAAACTTCTGGATAAGCATATAAAAAATGCTTAAAAAGCAGAAAGATTTGATGTAATTTTAAAATCATATTTAAAAACATAATTTTAAAAACGATTTTATAAAGTTTCGTTGGATCAGTTTCAAAGCACTCGATTCCCCTCCCTACCCCCCAAAATTTTTAATTGTTTTACCAGATTTTCTCTTAACAGTCTTTCAAGTTGTTTTATAAATAAGTTTTCTTAAAGAAAATTCCCATAAGAAAACATTTCCCATACTCTACTACTGCCCACTAGGAAATATATTTTTATAGTAATACAATACATATGACACCATCACACGCACGCAAAAACACGGTAATAACTTAAGTTCCTATTTTGTCAAGTCCTAACTCAAAATTTATGCCTTCCACTCTTACCCCTCACCTCCCACACACGTGTCTGAAAAAAAACACTTAGAAAAATGTATTCCAACTACAGACCCATTTCTCCCTACAGACCTCTTCTAAAAACAGGGATTTTTTTTTTTTAAGCTATCAGTAACATGTCCAAACCCAAATAGAGAACTTGAAGCTGCAGTTTATGTATATACTGTTTCTACACACACCCCTATTTTCTGTAAGAGTGAAGGAGGTGGCTGGGAAAGAACTATGGGCAATCTGCATCAGGAGGCCTAACGCAGGTGGTGGGTTATTTTCAGGCAACAGCACCTTCACAAACATGCTGAGGAATACAGTCCAAGAAATTCCTAACAAGAAAAGATAAGCTGGCAAACAAATTTAACACAATCCAGCTAAAAATCACCTGCAACACATGCTACTACATTTCACCATAAAAGTGACAGGCTACTACAGGATCTGAAGCTTCATCAATACAACATACTGTCCATAAGGCCAAAGAGAGCAGTTGCCATGGTTACTATCACCCACTTTTATCAGGAAATTATTGTCATTACACTGAAGTTTTTGGTACTTATTTAAAATTAAAAAAAAAATAGTTTGGGGCTCTCACTGTTAATTGAGTGAAAGAATCAACTACAGTTTGATTTGTAAGTGTGCTGCTTTAGAGATACACATGGTTAACAATACTTGGATCTGCAGTAGAAAAAAAATCAATTCCTTTCTGCTGCTCCTTCTCCTCAAGTACTGACAGTTTGTATTCTCAATGCAGCCAAAACAATAAAACAAAACCCATCTTTTTGGCTTCTATGTTTAAGTTATTTTTCTCCCCTAGGCCCACAGACAGAGTCAAAATAAAACCTAGATCATCAACCTGTTAGGGCCCGTCCCCTTCCTATCTCCGCATTACCAGCTCACTTTTTTGTCTACCTAGAAGCAGAAAAACATTTCTATAGATGATCCCAAAATACAGGAAAGAATAGTTTCCTTTAATGAGACTTGCTCACTATTTTATTTATAAAAGGGGGGGGGGGCCTACAGTGTATTGGAGTGAGAGAAGTGGAGGGGTATTCAAACTGTCAAACAAGTGTCTAGTGTAAGGCAGTTGCTTTAGAAAAGCCCAAAAGATGACTGAACCTCACATATTATCTCTAAAAGGTAATAGTTCACCACCACCCCAGTTTAAGGCTGAATTGGTAGACAAGTAATATAAAAGCTATTCTTATAAGTCTATTTCAACATCATTACAAAAGATAACTGTTCAAAAATTTGATATACAAATTAAGTATTACATGAAAGCCTACAAAATATTATAGTATGTCCACATATACACACAAACACACAAAGAAGAAAACATATGCTATTTAAGAAATAATTATCTATAATAAATTGAACACAGTGTTAACAAATTACCTCTTTTAAAAAATAATCTCAAAGCAGCAAAAATGCACACCTGGTAAAGTTAAAGTGATCAGAATATATTGCTATGCTCCCTTAAGAACACTTAAAGCCCACAAAAAAGCACATGTACAAAAGTTCCTGAGAAGTTAACATAAATCATTAATATTTCCCAGCACAGATTAATATGAAGATTCAAACATGTTTTAAAAAATCAGCTCTGAATACAGATATAAAGGAATTCTGTCAAAGGTTAGAGACCTAAAACTTTAATCTCTTCCTTTTCTCTTCTGAATAATAATTAAATACAAAAGCCTTCAGCAATAAGACATTAAGGACACAAAATTTAAAAGCACATTAATATAACCTTAACTTCAGTATTTCCTCAAGAAAAGCTTTAGTATTCACTGTCTGTGGAATGGAAAAGTAAACAGTACCCTGAGAGGTTTCGTTTTCATCTAAACAGTTAAATGTTTTTCTCACTCTTCACAGAAGCAAGTTTCTACATTTAATTACTAATTGGGGCTATTTCATAAAGAGCAGTTATTTCTTAAATTTAACATATTACACCTTTTGATATGTTCATAAACACAGGGACTCCCAATTATTCATATTTTATTTTATTTTGGTCCAAAATTATAAGCAGAGTCTATTAAGAAAGCCACAACTCAAGGCTCTGAGTTTCAAACTTTTGGGTTATTTTTACACAAAAATATTTCAGTGTACTCCTCTAGATTTTAATAGTCATTTCCTCATGAAACCCTCTAAAACAGAAAAAAATGATATACACATGAACCTAATACTAATGCATACAGATATACATCTTGTTCACTTTGAAAGAGGTTTGAAAGCTTTATTTAGAATTTTTCAGAAAGTTAGCAGAATCAATCAAAATAATCAAAACCTTAACAGTGACATCTGTTACCATGTGTGTAAATAAGAGTCCATAGAAGAATCCGGGAATTTAAATATTCACTAAAATCAACTACTATCACATCAATGGAGAAATGAAGAAAAACTAATAGGGGATACACATCTCACAAGATCTACAAAAGGAAAAATGATCTTTTTCTTGAATTATGAGAAACTGCCTAGGCAGCATTTTTTAAACAAAGCTTCAAAACTGTAACAAAGAGCTTTTTGGTAACCACAGCAGTATTAAAGAAAAGAAAAAAAAATCATAAGGTGTTCAGGGTGCACTTTTTATGTATACACTCACTTCCCAAAAGATATGGCAAAAGTTAACATTTTAAAGACAGAAGCTTCTGTCCATGTATTAATTAGCTACCTATCTCAACAACTTAATATCTGCATGGCTTCTGACAATTTACAAAGAATTTTCACATGTTATAATCTCATTGCATCTTACTGAGAAAAAAGTACAACCTTATGCCTAGAAAACAGACAAAGTTCAAAGCAGGTCCATCAAATTTTCTACACATTCCTAAGTTTTTAAACTTTGATATAAAACTTTACAAGCCACCACAGTAGCGTATTTCCAGTGATAAACCAATTCACCTAACACTAACAAGAGTTTCAAACGACCTTGTGCTGTAAATGCTATGAAACTACTTTTATCTTTATGGAGTATTGTTAAGTGTTACTAATGTATATATCAGCAGTGACCTACACCCACAGATATAACTTTACTTATAGTTCAAGAATCTCACTCTTTGGAGGCCAACTCAAATACATAAACCATATATATTTATAAAGTTGAGTGCCTAATAATTTATCTATTAGGGTCACTGTTCATCAATTCAAGAAAAAAAATAAACACATAACGTCTCAAATTTTCCCCACACAGTATCTTTCTAAAATCTGAAGTACTTTATATCTTATTTGCATTATTATAGGGGGGGTCACAAAACCTAAAGTCCCAAGTCATACAAACTACTTTTGTTGATAGCCATTCCTCATAATTTTTTTTTTAAATGTGTCCAACACCCCACTCATCAATACAAGACCAACTCCTCTTCAAAATAAAATAATTCTAACAGCACTCTGTACCTAAGCGCAGCACCCATAAGCTATCCACAATAACAAATCTACTCTGTATATTGTAAGAAGGTAAAGAGCAGTCAAAGATTTCAGTTTCAGCTAGCAAACGTAATTTATTAATGGAATTTTTAAATGGACTTACTCAAATCTCTCTGGAACTTTAAGGTGTTAATCCTGTTGCTTAGTTGAAGCTAAGTAGAGCTGTCATAAGTAGCAAGACCCTGAAAATTCAGTTTGCTTAATCTTGCTGTAGCACCTCCTGCTGGATAGCAATTAGAGCTCTTCATGTAAGCAGAAGAAGAGTATTTCTAAGGCAGCTTCTTCCAGATGATTGAATGGGGGAAAGGATGGACTCTTCAAAGCTAAAAGAAATAGGGCCCATCCATCACTTATGCCTCTTAAAAATAAAATCTGGCTTAGGTAGGAGTCTTTTTAATCTGTTAGTATCTCAGTTCCATAAAGACCTGCCTGAGTCCAAAGTGTAAAATGCTTAAATAAAGCTTGCAAAATTATCTGAAAACTATGTTAAAAAGCCTTCAAAAGCACTCAAGCAAAAGACTATTATGGCCAGCCAAGCAATGCCAGTTATACTGCAGATACTATTATGTTAACAAAAGCAAAAGTCTGACAAAAAGAAAAGCACCTGGAGTATTTTTAACATTAGCCAAAAGTTTGTGTTTTGAAAATTTTCTGCACTATTACTATGGTTTTCACTTAAGGATAGCTATACATCTACAGAACTTTTAAGTACAGAATTTTTTTAATAAATATGTGTAACTGCACACAAAAATTCCCCCTTTGCCATCAAAAAGTATGTCCTGAGATTTTAAAATGCATTCTTCAAACATTTTAAATAGCCCCTAATGAGCTTGTTTTAAGCCCACAATGTAGATACCATATACAAGTGGAGAAAGAAAAAGAGAATAGGAACTTACCAAAATCAAAATGAATAACAGTATTTCCAGTACAAATGTACTAACAGTTTCCTACAATACTGTGAAACCAAGTAAATTGTGAAACTTAAAAAAAGGGGGGAGGGGGCTAGTCTTCAAAACCAAGTGAAACGCTGACCTATTTATTTCTACTGCCCAAACATAAGTGAACACCAAATATAAACAAACATCATAAACACTGAAAAGTACACTTAGCTGTCTTAGCCCCAATTTCAGTCTCTTTACCAGGCCCTCAATGAAGCTACAGATGTTGATGAGCATCCTCTACATAAGGAGATATTCCAGCTCCCCGCCCTAAAAAACCCTATAAAGTGTGACTGTAAAAATGCTTCCTTCCTAGAGTGCACAACTCCTTTAAAAAAAATACAAAAAAACTTTCATCGGCCCAAATTAATCTGATTCTAATATTCAGCTATCAATTATTAATATATAAATGTTCTTCTTTCTCCAATGTCCCCAGCTAAAGCATCATTCCTGACACCTATTTTAACAAAAATGCACAACTTGCTCCCCGGCTAGGGGGCAAATCTTTGAAATCCAAAACACAGCCACAAAGTTCACTGTCAAGGCCAGTGCTGAGGCCCACACACGGCCGGACCTCAACTCACATTTGAAATTCTAGAAAGCCACACATGCAGAGAGAGACATCATTTAAAAACAACACAGTGTGGACGTGCAGAGTGAGATCCTCTACTTCAAGACCTAAACAAAGAATATTTCAACATATGACCGGAATATGATGACACCAGATTCACCAATGAAAACAAAACCTACCGACCATGAGCAGTCGTAACCTCATCTCAACAACTCAACTACTTAGAAATCACTCTCGGCACATCTGCACCCCACAACCGGCGTGTGGCCTTCTCCCGGGGTGCAAGCCACAGACAAAGTTGAAAGGAGACATTCTTCCCCCGGTGCCCAATCTCGATATCAACCCCTCCCCTACCAGGGCCACCTTGCTGCTACCCACCATCGCGAACGTGGTCAGGGGAAAAAAAGAAATCCTAACAGCACCGCTCAGCAGAATAAAGAGACCAAAGAGAGGATGACGAGAAGTGTTGGGAACTGCGTGCACGACGGGGCTGGACCAAACGGAAAGAGTCCCACTCCGCGCGCCCCTCCCCCCGGCGGGGGCGCGGGCGGGGGAGGGGCGGCCGCGGCCCCTCTCAGAGCGGCCTGCCAGCCCCGGCCCGCGCGGGGTCCCGGGGGCGCCCCGCTGCCGCGGGCGGCGGGGTAGAGTGCAGGAGGGCCGGCCCCGGGGTGAGGGGTGCAGGCAGACTCTCCGGAATAACAAGTTGCAGAAGAAGAAGAATAAGCGGAATTTCCCCAACGCTGCTCCGGCCACCCAAGACAAATGCACCAACACACACACCAACACACACACACTCGGCCCGGCAGCGTCAGCAGCCGCAGCTCTTTTTTTTTTTTTTAAACCAGATCCCTCAGTCACCAAACAAGATGGTTTTCCAAAAAAAAAATAAAATAATTAAAAATAAATAAATAAATAAATAATCATAATAAAAACTTCCCCCCGACAGCATCCCGGGGAGGGGGGTGGTGATGAAAGAGCCAAGGGGACCATCCCCCCGGCCGAGGGAGAGCCGAAGGGGGCGGACAAGGCTCCGCGCCCCCCGCCCCCGCCGGAGGCCCCCTCCCCGGCCCCCCGCCGGGACAATGTGACGCCCCCTCCCCGCCACCCCCGGTGCGCCGCCTCTGTCACCCGCTCCGGCCCTGCACTCAGCGCCCAGGCTCCCGAGGCTGCTCATAAACTTACTTCCAATTTATCCTGGGGAGGGGTGGAGGGCAGAAGGGGAGGAAGGGGGAGAGACAAGGTTTTTCCATTGTCTTTTTTTTAGGGGGGAGGAATAGGAAGGGCACGCAGGGGGGCGCCCCAAAGGGGAAGTTATTGCTCAAATCTCAAGTTGACTGAGGGGTCCTGGCTAGAGCACCCCCCTTTCCCTCCCACACACCCCTCCCCTCCCCCTACCTCCCCCCACAACAAACTCCAAGCAAGCAGCCCCTGTTCCTCCCAGAGACAAACACCAGAGACAAGACAGAGAGAAAAGGAGAGGGGGAAGGGGGGAGGGAGGGGAAATAGAGCTACTCAAGAAAAAAAAAAGAGAGAGAGAGGAGAGTGAGGAGAAGAGAGAATGGAAAAGCTGGGATACTGCACCCTCCTGCTGCTGGCTGGCTGTCCCCCCTGGCAGCTGGAGGCAGGAACTCTGAGCAGTAGAAGCAGGAGGAGGAGGAGGAGGGAACTCTTCTTCATGGGGAGGGAGGGAGGGAAGAAGCTGGAGCTGCTGCTGCTGCTTCTGCTGCTGCTCTGGGCCTCTCGCACTTTTTAGATATTAGTGTGTTAAGATGGTAGGTTGTTCCCTTCTCCCTCCTCCTCCTCCTCCTCCTCCTCTCCTCTCTCTCTCTCTCTCTCTCTCTCCCTCTCTCTCCTCTCCCTCTCTCTCTCTC
>NW_017731608.1:573158-587840 GCF_001890085.2 Hipposideros armiger
GGGGGGGCGGCGGGGGCCCGCGGCGGCGCTCGGGCGGGCGGACTACTTGACGTGTCGGTGCGGCGAATTTATTTCACTTTGCCTAAGGAACGGGGTGTGCTGCGGCCCCCATTGCCTAGGGAAAAAACCCGGATGTAAAGTGAGTGAAACTAAACTAGAGTGAAGTAGGGCAGCAGCAGCCAAACTCCAGTGCAGCGGCGACGGCGGTGGTGATGGGGCTGAGCACCGAGCGGCGGCGGCCAAACTCCGATGCCGCCGCAATGATGGGCCGGTGCAGCGCTGCAGCTCGGCTCCCATGCAGCTGCAGCCGAGGCGAGGCCGGAGCTCGCTGCGGCCCCCCCAACTCCGCGGCCGGAGCCCAACTCCCCCTCCCGCCGCCAGGAGCTGCAAAGGGGCTCCGGAGCGGCCCCAACTCCCTCCAGTGCAACAGCAGTTTTAAGGGGGGAATAAAGCCGCGAGGGCAGGAGCGAAGAGAATCAACGGAGAAGCACTGCAATGGGGGAGCGTGGTCCAGGCAACAGGAGAAAGATGCAACCTCAAGTCATATGCAACATGCAATCCCTGGCCGCCGCTCGCCGGCTCCCTCCCCTCGCCACCCCGCCCCCTTTCCAAATAACTACCCTTGAACCACTTTATTAGCTGTACTTAGTCCCACACTCGCTTTGGGGAGGGGCCGGGGCCGGGGTCCTTCGCTCACCTTTATTTATTGCTGCTTTCTCCCCCCTCTCCATGTTTTTTATTCCTAAGTTCTTTTGTTCTAAGGGGGGATGATGGCATTTACTTTTATGCTTTGTGTAGCAGGGCAATCACTGGGAATCGGCCACGTATAATCCGGTGGTTTGTCATATTTTATTAGTGAAAGTATTTTATGCCTATTCTACCTCCAAGGACTGTAACATGGAGAACTGCAGGGAGGGAAAAAAAACACAGAAGAATTCTTGTTTTGAGAGATTTCTTGGCGGGGCGGAGGAGGGCTTTTTCTTTTTTTTTTCTTGGAGGGGGTTTATTTAGATATTTTAATCGATAATTTTCAACTTAAAGCTTGTTTTTGTATAGATATACTACTGGATTCTAAAATAACCTCCAGACACACACACACACACACACACACACACACACACACACACACACACAAGTCCAAAATTCTAGATTTAAAAAAAATAAAAATCCCTACTGGACAGAGATATCTATCCTGTGCAGCACGCTGGACTTAACATAGTGTTGGCCTTCGAATGTTAAATAACAATAAACCTCAACCTCAACTGAATACAAATGGGGGGTGGGGGTGGTTTTGTTTTTAAGGCTCAGCACTTTTGTAGCATCTGCCACTACGCATTTTCCAGGCATTGCTTAGCCATGCAACTCCCATAGGCATGAAGTCCAGTTTTTGCAGATAAAGAGCAACAGTGGTGAGATGATTTACCCAAAGTCAAACTGAGTCATTGGCAGAACCCAAATAGCCTTGGACTCTATTTATTACTAGTCTTATCTTTTCCATTAAATAATATTTCCTCCAAGAAGTAAACAGTATTTAAAAAATAAATAGACGTCCTTTTACCTTGTTATGTATCTCCACCAGAGGTGCTTTGAGATCCTTGGATGTGAAGGTATTTGCTTACTTATGTGACTTGCAACATTAAGTTTAGTTTCCCAAGAAATAAATAATTTTTAAAAATTCTGACTTCATAAAGCTAAAAAATAAAAGTATGGGCTTTATTTTACATGTGTAGGCCATTTCATACTCTGAGCTTTATGTTGAAAAAAAAAATTCAGAGCAGAGAAAGTGTATAAGAGTTTGAGAGTGAAAATGAAAGTCCCTATAAATGATTCAAGAAGCTTGGATGAACTCATAATGTTTGTGAAACTAAACCCATAACACAGTCAAGATGAATAACGGAAGGACCGTTTGGGTTGTAAGACCCAGCTTTACCACCCAGAGATAACTCTAATGTATTTAGAAGATGAGTAAGGGAGGCGGACTTTCAAGCTGCACTGACTAGGCACTGGAATCATAACCTAATGGTGTCATTTCAAATCAGCCCAGGCTGTCAAAATTTTTTCTGAGCAAGACTGCCTTACTATTCTTTCTAAAAAAAAAAGTTGAAAATTTTTCAGAATTTCATAGAAAAAATTCAGAAGCTCAAATTGCACCCAATAAATGCCATAGAACAGGGCTCAGCAAGCTATTTGCTATAAAAGCCCAGATAACACATATCTGAGACTTTGCAGACCATCCCGTTTCTGTCACAACTTCTCAACTCTCTGCGGCTGTAGTGCAAAAGCAGCCATAGAAGATATGTAAATAAATGAGCCTGGCTGTGTCTAATAAAGGTTTTATTTGTGGGCCTTGACATTAGAATTTTATGTACTTTTCATGTGTTACAAAATATTCTTTTAGTTTTTTCAACCACTGAAAAAAGTGTGAAAACATTCTTAGCTCCTGGGCCTCACAAAACCAGGGGGTGGGCAGGGTTGGGCCCACAAGCTGTTGCTTAATTACCCAGCCTTTAGAAGACTAACGTTGATTGAACCACTGAACTTCTTGTACCAGAGGTTGCTTGGTTATTAAGATGTTTGTATAGCGATCACAAATCAGTGTCATGCAAAATCATGTTTTAGATATTTATACTTAATTAAAATATTTTAACCAAATAATTGTCTGAACATTCCTATAACTAAAAAACCATGAAAAGAATACTCTCACTTATGATTTCATTGATAGATCACATTTCCATTGACATACTCGTCCCTCTAAGATGGTGAAGAGGAGTGGAACCAAGGGGGCCTGGATTTTGACACCTAAGAAGTATCACTCCTTTTTAGCTAAGGCACTTTGGGCAATTACTTAACCTCTCATAGCCTCAGTTTCCCTATCTTGTAAAATGTAGCTCTTAATGCCGACTTGGTAGGGCTGTTGAGAAGATTGAATAAAATAATTCATGTCAAGTGCTTAGCACTGCCTGGGACTGCATAATACATCCTTCCCTGTGCCCTTAAATTCATTTTCTGAGTTAACATAACTCTGGAGAAGGTGAACATGTGGACTTCCAAGATCTTGTCCATGCACGTGTGGCATATGGGGTCCCAGGAGTCTTGTGGCAATTCAAGTTTGCGGGGTTGGTATTGTGATATATTTTGGTCTTTCTCGAGCTCTGAACATTCCTGTCATGGGCACTCAGACACGCACTTAGGCCTTCTAAACCCTGGTAGTTCTCATTCATAAAATAAAAGTACCTGGTGGGATTTTTGAAAGGGCTAAGCGGCATAAATGCTAAAGAAAAAAAAAGATAACAATTAGTATAAATTAGTGAAAATCCCAGAAATAAGCTGAAAATTGAAACTGTACCATCAGAAGCTCCTTTGGGGTAAATCATTCAACTTTTAGTCATGAATGACATAATAATAAAAACAAGTGCACAATAACTTAGAATTGTTCTCCTATCACCTAGTTAACCCCTCCAAAACCATTTAATATCCATCAAAACCCTGCTGAGCAAAGTTAAAACTCAAATTTTGAATGTTATTAAATATTGGAGTGCAGTTTTTAATTTTTATAAAAGTAGTCAAATCTATCAGTGTTACCCTGTGTATTCCTGCCTTTCATTCCATGCTTCAAGAGGTCATCCAGACTTCAAGATAAGAAAAATACCTACAATTTTCTTCTTGTATTTTTATGGTTTCTATTTTTCACATTTACCTTATTGTGATGTGTGTGTGTGTGTGTGTGTGTGTGTGTGTGTGTGTGTGTGTGTGTGTNTCTATTTTTCACATTTACCTTATTGTGATGTGTGTGTGTGTGTGTGTGTGTGTGTGTGTGTGTGTGTGTGTGTTGGAAAATAGGAGCTAGGAACCTAATTAACTTGTTTGATAGAAAATATTTAATTTGTATTGGGATTCTATTGGATAATGTAAAATGTCATTCAAAATAATAAAACAGCTAGCTCTCAATAAGGACTATCAGTCCAACGCGGAGATACTGTAAATATAGGAAAATATATAATGGGCATTATATATTATAGTATTATATGGAGGCTTTATGTATTATAATAGAGAATAAATAAAGAAGTTTCTTCTAAATTTTCTCACAGTTTTGTGGTAGCATAGTACACATTATACCCATGGATATTAAGGTATTTTTGTACTTATATTTGTACAGGATTGTCTCTGATGTTCTGGAATTTGACAGCATTTCAAACAAAGTAATGACCAACTTCTCCCCCCACCCTCCTTAAAGAACTCATTGAACAGCTTTCTCATGCAGCTCCCCTGCCTGTGCTTTGCTTAACCACTGTCTTTTTTCTTACTCCAGGCTGAAAAGTAACCCCATTATCTTTTAAAAGGTCAGTTTAAAGAAGATTTGAACTCTCTCTGAAAACCTGATGGTCCCACTTCTTCACTGAGGCAGGGAGGTAACTATTTGAGTTAACCAAGTCTTCTTTTCTAATTCTTATTGGGCTGGAATAAATGAAAACATGGCTTGTAACAACAGTGCTTAAATAAGTAGAGACATATCAATGTGATTTTTAAAGAATTATGACAGAAAATCCCCAGTGACTAGCAGAACTTGAATGTATGTTCTTTTCCCCCACTGTCTCGATGGTTTCTAATCTTTTAAATATCTTCATTTTAACTGTCCTGTGTGTGCGTTTATGGTAAGGCAAAATCATAATTGGAAATGGGTCAGGCAACTTGTAAATAAATAAATATTGGTGGATAAGCAGTCAACTCTCTGGAGAATACCTTCAATTTCATTACTTTGCCATAATCTCCAAGGTCAGTTTAATCCTAAACAACTTCAGGGGTATGTGTGTGTTTAATAGAACTAACTAGACCAGGGTTTCTCAACCTTGGCACTATTAACATTTTGGGTCAGATAATTTTTTGTTGTGTGGGGACATGGTAGGATATTTAGCAGCATCCCTGGCCTCTACCCACTAGATAGATGCCAGTAGCACCTCCCCAGTTTTTTGACAGCCAAAAAATCTCCAGACATTGCCAAATGCCCGTGTGTGTGTGTGGGGGGGGGCCGGAGTGAGGAGGGTAAAATTGCCTATAGGTGGGGGTGCGGGGGGGTGGAGAACCACTGAACTACACCAAACACTAGATAGATTTAAGTGTGTATTGGTGTGTCTTTGACTCTGCCCTCCACAAAAGTGGATCCCAATTCCTTTTCCAAAAGTAACTGATGTAGATCAGGGGGCTTAGGCTGGACCTGTTGTTAAAATCTAAAATGGCTGCAATTAGAGCTGTAGAAATGTCTGCCCTAAAGCTGTTGAGCTGCTAAAAGTATCACAGGGAGAGTCTCCAAGACTAGGGATGTTAAAAGACTTTTTTCATCTTGTTATTTGCACCTTTAGTTTATCTGTTATCAACATTAATAAATTGTATTGTGGGCCTGAGCAATGACATTATCTAGGGGAAGGCATTCCCAGATTTGGAGTCTGAGAACCTGAGCTTGGGTCTGGCCTCTGAAAATGTCTAGCTAATCACTTTATCTCTCTGGGCCTATTTCCTTGTCCAAAACCAGGAAAACAGTAATGCTTAATCCAGTGCATTGTTGTGAGGGTCCAAGCTGTTAATGAGAAGTAACAGGGTTTATTCTTGAGGAATTAGGAACTTTGGAATCATATAGTCCTGAATTGACCCTGGGCAAATGATATGCAGTGTTGTAAGCTGCAGTTTCTTTCTTTTTTTTTTTTTTTAAGATTTTTATTGGGGAATTGGGGTGATGGGAACAGTGCTGGGGAATTGGGGGAAGGGGAACAGACAAGTTGCTGTCCTTTTGTTCTTCAGTCTAGTTGTGGAGGACGTTGCTTCACTGGCCCAAGTTGGCACCATCATTGCGCTCTTCCCGGGCGAGGCAATCAGTCGCCGGCTTCTGGACTGCCGCTCACTGCGGCTGCTGGCTACACACGGTAGCCTATGGCAACCCACTGCAGTAGGGGCTGCAGCCTATGCTGTCGCTGGCGACTCACAGCAGTCCAGCTCCAGGTTGAGCTGTTGTTCAGCATCTTAGCTGTGGAGGGCAGTGTCACTGGCCCTCATATGTGGGATCCGAACCGGGGACCTCTGGCGTCCCAAGCCAGTTCTTAACCATGGCGCCACTCGGCTGGCCCTAAGCTGCAGTTTCTTTATGTGCAAAATGCAGAAATAATCATATGATTTCATAGTGTTGTTATGGAACTTAAATGAGATAATGTATATCAGACATGCTGTATAAATATTATTGGTCTTTGGTAAATTGCATTACATTGTACAAATACATATTGTATTGTTATTTCTTTTCTGTGAGCATTGAAACCTGGAAATCTGAACAAGTTAATACACCTATATGAGTAAAACCCTATTATGAACATGTTACGTCCCAAATTCCAACCAAGTGAAAGCAGCCTTACACTAGTGTGCAACCTTCTATCTTCCAAGTTAAAGTAGTTAGGGCACAGGTTTGTTGCAACAACATAAGGTTCTCCTTCCCTTATTGAAATAATGTTCTAATAAGTTTTTTACAACCTCTGTACCACATAAAACATGTGGGGTCAGGCATAGCATGCCCAGCTAGCACAATGTATGTCCAGCCCTGAACATTTAAATCTGACCAAGTGCTGTTGCCAAATTCACCTTCCCCAAAAGCATTAGCAAATTGCATCGCAGTCCTGAAATGGGGTGCAGGTAGGTGTTTTCTAAGTTAAAATATAAATAAGGGGACCTGAGGGTATCTTTTATATAAACTTTTTAATTAAAGTATAACACTCATACAGAGAAATGCACAAATCACAAGTTGTACATTTCATTAAATTTTCACAAAGTGAACACACCTATGTAATCATCGAATGGTTTTAAAGGTTAGGGAATTCAGTAATAAACATGTTTTTTATTATTAAGAGGGTAAAATAAGGTTATCGTGAATTTGAAAGAAAGCAATGGAGATTTCCCAGACAAAATAGCAACTGGCTTTGCTGTGCAGCTGTGATTTTGAGTTATCAAATGAAAATAATTGCAGAATGATACATTGCCAAAAGTCCTATCACTATCTA
The DNA here is from genome assembly GCF_001890085.2 of Hipposideros armiger. Lineage (NCBI taxonomy): Eukaryota > Metazoa > Chordata > Mammalia > Chiroptera > Hipposideridae > Hipposideros > Hipposideros armiger. The sequence continues at coordinate 580,193 of NW_017731608.1, forward strand.
CTACTTGATATGTGATTCTGGAAAATTAACTTCAAGTGTCTCAGTCTTCTCATCTGTTAAATGGGGATAGTAGAATTGTTATTAAGATTAAATGAAATAATACCTACAAAGGTTTGGATGAGTTCTAGCACATAAGCTCTCAATAAATGTAAATTATCCATTCAGGATGATGCCCCAAAGGACCACAGGAAGGAAGTTATGGAGATCTAAAGAATTCTTTTAGAAAAAAGGGAAATTTTGCACAGAAGGGGAGCTGGATCAAAATAGCTAAGCAATGCTGTCACTGAGGCCTGGGATCAACAAACAGGGTCTGTCTGTGGTAAAGGCTAGAGAATGAAGCCTGAGAGAAAGCAGGGTACCTGGAAGTGGCAAGCAGGCTGATGAACCAAGAAGTTGTAAAGACAGTGCAGTTCTGAACAGAAAGCCAAAGGGGTGTGCCCAGCATCCGAACAGGACATGACCTGATTTTGCACAGACCAGAGTAAGGTCTAGGAGTGATCGTTTGGGCTAGACCTAGAGAGAGGAATGAGAGAAGCAGCCATAGGAAACATAATTCCAGAGGTCAGAGCCCTGAAAGGCCTGTACCCTGAAGGAAGGGGACTTGTTTAAGGCTTTATCCGAGGCCAAGGGACTAGAACATCTTAGGAGTGACCTCAAATGTATATCTTTAGGCCTGGCATTCCTTTATACTGAAATAAGGTGTAATTATGCACCTCAATCGACTTGGGTCTTGAGGAAGAGACAGGCTAAGTCTCACAACCTAGACATGGCAGAGAAATCTCTTCTTCTGGATGATTGCAACAAGAAGTTACCCCAAATCCAGCCAGCAGTCAGATTTGTCACAGCTTCATTATCTCAATCTTGTAAATGACTTATCATTGCTCTAAGGGTCTTTGAAAGGAGGCAATTTGGTTTCTTTTTCCTTGATTGGTAGTAGGAGATGCATCAGTGTATAAGATGCAGCAGGGCAATTTTGGTGAATAAATATGACCCAGTTTTCTTTCATGAAACATCTGTCACTGATGGATAAAGGGTATGAAATAACCAAGCCTGAGATGGCAGATTTGTGGCCTGTGGGTTTCTGAGAGCCTGAGCTTGGCCTCAGAATCCTTCTCAACACAGTGCACCAGGCAGGAATTACCAGCTGGAGCTTGCTCAAGATAGAAATCCATTTTGTCATACCTGAACTTACCCGTCACCCCTTGTTATAATTCATGCACCTGTCTATCCTATCCACTTCTCCCAAAGCCCAATGCAAAGGGTATCAGATATGAAATTTGCCTGAATTCAACCCTACATATTTAACTTAAGCCCTGGATAGGTAACAATTGCCTCTCTATTTAGGGACTTGTTCTCATATTCCTGAGTTTATAACTGATTTATGACCTATAAATAGTCACATCAGCCTCATTGCTGAATAATTTACATACTGAGGTCATGCTCTCTGGATGAACCCGACACCCATTAGTGTTAAACTAATCAGTCGTGTGCATCCAAGCTAGAACACATGGAGAACCACGCTCCAAAGTGGTGGGAGTGGACAAACAGAAGGCCTAGATATGTTTCCCCTCCTTTTACCTCCATCCAGCCAGTCTTCCTCTTTAGCTTCATTTTCTTCATCTCTAAAATGGAACAGTATCTTCCCACAAGTGGCAACATTAGGAGAACTATTAAAACAATAAAACAATAAATGTTTTGAAGGCTCTCAGAGCTCAAAAACTTCAGACTTGAACTGTTATTCCTGTAGCTATAGCCGTCTTTGATGAAAGCCATCATGATGAAAGAGGTTGATCATTTTCTGTGTTACACTTCAACACATAAATAAGCCAGATCTCTTCTGCACTATGAAGTTGACGAAATGGGAGAGAGGCTGTTTACAACTTTGGGGTATAGTCCATGTTGTTCCCATCTGTAAAATGGACACACCGTGCTTCTCACTTCCTTCTCTCTGCCTGCAGAGAACTGATGAGATTGAAGCTGCAAATGACTGAGTGTACCGAAAAATGGTGCTCTACGTGCAAGAAAGAGGAAATAATTAAAGTTTAATTGAAAATAACAAGAATCCTACCATCCCATCATCTGGGTTGGTGAATGAAACCAAAGGTAGTAATGGATTAGGGACTTTGGGCTAAGAATTGCACTGGTGGATATGGAGATAATACAGAGAAGTAGGGACCTGAAACATGTTCTCCTAACACTGAGAGTGAGAATTTAAAAACAAGAAGTGTTTTCCAATAGCCCCTAGGGACTTTTGAATTCCAGGAGGTGTAGAGGTTATGAGTCTCAGAGTCACACACACTTTATTTTAATACTACTTCCTCAATTAGCATAAGCACAAACTTATTATTTTTCCAAGTACATTGTGTTGTCGCTGTTCATCTAATAGAAAAGAAAAACTCATTCCAATTCCAATCTGGATGAATATTACATTTCCTTTGATAAACGTCAGTGGGCTGATGGGAACAGACCCATTCCAAGCTGAAATGCTAGAACCTAAGCTTTGTGACTAACTGTGCCTAAAGACAGCTCATTTCATCCTGGAGTGTTCTTGCCTCGACACTTGGTCTATGCAAAATCAAAAAGATCACAGAGCAAAACCAACTGAGAGTCTGACAACATTAACGCTGCGATTTTATGTTCGTCTGTTATTGGACCCTAAGTCAATTTACAAAAATGTTTTAAGGAAAAATGTTTTGGCTGAGTAATTGTGAATAACCAGAAAAGGCAAGCAAACAAACAAAATAATGATAGCAGGTAATACAAGTGGGCCTTGCTTCCGGTTGAATTCTAGATCTAATTTTTAAAATTAAAGTTGCTCATTTTTTTATTTTACCAAATGTACAATTTCAGAAGAAATTTATCCTCATTGCGGATTGAATTTCCACTGAATATTGCTCCCAAAGCTTTAAATCTGAATTTCTCTGCCTTTTCAGGGGCACTGAGCTATTTGACACATCGGGGTGTCTTAAATTTCTATGAACTGGGAATCCAGGTCCCAGTTCTGCCCCCTCACTAGCTGTACACTTGAAAAAGTCAGTAGCTTAACAGGTTTTAGTTTTTTCATCTTTAACACAAAAATATGTGTATCTTAGCATGCCAGAATAGTTAGGGGATTTAAAACAGGGATCCCTACATTTTTGCCGAGTTTTTTCCATGAAGACTTGCTGTTAATAATTAACAGTAAAAATAACAACTGCCATTTACTAACAATTCTGGTCCAGATATTTGGCCCAGACTTAGAGTTTTATAGTAAGAAAACTAAGGTACCGAGGGGTTAAGTAAATTGCCTGAAGTCACGTAAGTAGTAAATGAATTCCTGCCCATGGCTACTCAGATTCAGGTTCTGCTTTCTAATGGGAATTCCATGAGCCGTAGGGAAGATGTGGGGGTAGTGCCAGGCAAAGGGATGAATTAGGCAAGGCTTTCAGAAGAATGGATGGATGCGGAGACAAGGTCTCCAAAGAAGAGCAACTCACCTTCTCTTTGGCAAAAAAAGAGAAGCAAGTCTGTATCCCACATAGGAAAACACAGGGTATGGTGGAAAATGTGGGATTTGGAGTCAGAACAGCCTGAGTAAGAATCTTGGCTAAGTTACTCATTAGCTGAAGGGCCTTGGACAGGTTATTTATCCACTCTTAGCCACATTTTTCTATCTGTGAAATAGAGAAAATAATACCTGCAGAGTTGTTTTGGTGGTTAGAAATAATCCATATAAAGCATCTTGCACATAGTAGGCATACAATATGTGGCAGGCAGAGCGGCTGGGCGATTCAGGTGGTTAGAGCGTGTGCTCTGAACGACAAGGTTGCCAGTTCGATTCCCACATGGGTCAGTGAGCTGCACCCTCCGCAATTAGATTGAAGACAATGACTTGAGCTGAGCTGCCGCTGAGCTGATGGTAGACGGGTGGATGGCTCAGCTGGTTAGAGCGCATGCTCTTAACAACAAGGTTGCATTTTGATTCCCTCATGGGATGGTGGGCTGCGCCCCCGCAACTAGATTGAAAACAGCGACTGGACTTGGAGCTGAGCTGCGCCCTCCACAACTGGATTGAAGGACAATGACTTGACTTGGAGTTGATGGGTCCTGGAAAAACACATTATTTCCCTTTCCTAATAAAAAAATCTTAAATATAAATATAAGTATAAATTATATATATATATGTGTGTGTGTGTGTGTGTGTGTGTGTGTGTGTGGCAGGCAAAATATCATCATATCCTTTTGTAAATACTTTGGCAGCATTTCCCAAAGTGTGTTGTTAACAAGCATTTATCAATAAAAAGAGAAAAGGTAAAGCTTTAAATGAGGGGATTGTTAGGCAGTCAAGTAAATCTGGGAGAAGCTGTTAAGCAAAGTTAAACTGTTTGTTTACTGCAGGACTTCTCAGAGCCTTTTAATTGCAAAGATGTAATAGGACTCTCCAAGAGAAAGCATTTTCCCAATTTATTTGATTATATAGCCTCATTGTTTATGGTGCATCTTACAGGACTGATGTTCTTGGGAACACATGTTAGGAAGCACTGGTCTAGTGAGTTTTGGAAGAAAAAGCTGGGTTCTTCAGGTCCAGTTGTGACGTTATTTACCATTTTGTGGTACCTCTGGCGATGTCTCTCACCTCTATTTCTCCCTAAAGTAGGACTTCTCCTTTTTACAAATGTCACAGAGTGAAAGAGTGATGTCCAACATCCATCCAAGTGAAAAGTTCAGCTCCCAACAGGACCGGGTAACCCACAAAGCAAAGCAAACCAAGCAAGGCCAGTGGGGCCAAAAGCATTATTGAGCCTCTCAGGATAGCAGGACACTGCTTCTTCTTCTCTCCAGCCACAGTAGCTTAAAAAGTGCAGGTTACTCCACAGACCACCAGAAGGCACCAGCATGGAGAAAAGCAGCCCAGAAAGTAAGAGGCCAGCCCATCCAGAGTGGCCCTCCTTACGCTCCTGTCCGTCCGTGCACTTGTCAAAGGCTGGTCCAGCCCAAGGAGGGGGAAAGAATTAAACAGAGGATCAGCTTTTTATTTTCATGTAAAAAGCACTTGCCCTCGGGTTATAAATGTTATTGCATTTGTGTAGCACTTTACTGCTGCCTTCGCTTTCAAGCATCACAGGATCCCAGTGGCAGTACTTTTATAACCCTTGATCAATAGCTTATTTCTATCGCCTTCAGTCCCAGCTGCCAATCCGTTCTGTATAATGTGGGAGGCAGACTTCCCTGCTCTCCAGCTGTACATGTTATGAATGTAAACTGTGCAAGTAACATATGTATGTGTGTGTGTGCATTGAGTGGGGGACATGGGAACTTGGAACAAGGAATGACAAAAATGGGCTCCTTGTTCTGGGAGACTACCATGAAACTGGGAGTTTTCTCACTAGCATCTCCCTCTCCTGCCCTCCCCTCGCCTCCCCTCCCCTCCCCTGTCCTCGCCTCTCTGAAACTCATGCTTGGTTACTATGTGGTGGGTCAAGAGAGATGAGACAGCTTCTCTCACGTTTATGTGTTTTTATTTTATATACCTGGGCTGCCCAAAAAATGTATACACATGACTTGTAGTCATCTTTTCTTATCGGTATATATTGAATATTACAATTTTAATACAGTTTTTCCCTTTCTTAAAATGTGTATACATTTTTTTGGCATCCTCTGTATATGGGGGGGAAGGGGGAGGGGTGAAAGGTGGTGTAGAAAGATGTAAGTTCCAAGAAAGAAAGGGTCATGGCTGTCTTGTTCATCACCCCTGTATTCGCAGCACCTAGAGGGAGCCTAGCACAAAATAGGTACTCAGCAAATATTTGTGGGCTCAATGAATGAAATCTGGTTAGCCATGGCAGGGAAGGAAAAGAATCCTGGAATATTCTCCTGGGGCTGCCTGAGCAAAGATCAAAGGACAAAGACATTTTTTATGTTGCCAGCAGCACTGGGGACCACAGCAGCTACTGCATGTCTGCTTTATTTAAGGCTCACTGCTAGGCACCATGGAGAAATAAGATCACTGAGGAACCAGCTTCTGCTGGTCTATTTTCCCACGGAGCAGAGTCAGCCAGGCAACCCCTTAGAGGACAGATACCTCACCTCGCCTTCTTCCCCCCACCTCAGAAGCCCGTTTTAGGACCAACACACTCTAGGAGAGGCCTAGAAGGAGGACCCCAAGGCTCCCCAGCATTCTTCAGCACCAGGAAACTGACTCTGACTCGCAGTAAGGCAGCCAGGCCTGCCCTTGTCTGAACCTGTGTCCTTGAGACTCAGCCAAACCTCTCCTGGCTTGGCGGAGGGATGTTGAGGTGACATTCTTCTCCCTGCCACTCAGCATCTTTTAAACAATCCTCCTCCACCTTGGGAGAATACGCATGAACTCACTGCAGACTAGGGCCACGAAAGATGAAAATTCCCTTTATCCCAGGGAGGGGAATTCGTCGCAAGTGAAAAAACACACCTCCCGTGGGGGCGGGGAGAAAGGATCTGGGTTGCCTGCAAGTTGTTTCTGGCGAAGTTTTTTTTTTTTTTGGTAGAAATCCACGTCAGGTGGACTTAGCGAACTAGGGGCCTCGTAGGAGGACGTCTCTAGGGGCTGGGTCAGTGGGCTACAGAAGGATCTGGCTGGGAGCCCTGGAAAGGGTGGGAAGGCGGAGCCGCCACTCCCGGTGTCTGCCTGCTGCCAGCTGCACTGGCTTCCTCCTCCTCCCGGCTCAGCCCGGAGTTCACAGCCTCGGGGGGCATATGGCAGGAGGGGAGCAGGAGGTTGGCACAGGCCCTTTTGGCTCTGGACCACACCGCCTGTAGTGCATCGTGAATTAATATTTTTAATAAATCCTGTAATTATCTTGTGAACAGAACATTTTTGTGGCACTGTATTTTTTTGGTGTTAAAAGCATTAATTTGTTCAATATAAACATTAAAAATATACCATAGTTTTTTTAACCTTGTTTCTTTCTTAATGCACCAGGAGCCTCACAAAATACAATTGGGCTCTAAGGCTCCAACGAGGAGGTGCCCTCTGCCACAAACTTGGCCAGCCAGGCAGCAGCCACCTCTCAGACCTAATTCCAGATATCTAGGAGACAGACTCTGCCCTGCTCAACTTGGGCCAGAGGTTCACCCGGGCACAGTCGACTATGATATTGTGAGCCCCCCTTTTGGAGACAGAGGAAAAGGGGTCGTTATGGGCTGGACAGACATCCAACAATGTATCTACTATACCATTCTCTTCGTGGGCTCATTCTACACACATGCCCAGATGCTGCAAGTGTCCAGCTGGATGAGCAGAGGACCCCCGGGGACTGTGGAACCGCTGGGAGGGGGCTTCCTTGCAGCTCAACTTTTAGAAGCGTGTATGACCCTGCTTTCCCCCACTCTTGTCTTTCTAGTACATGGCCGTTTTCCTTGACCCTGATATTTTTTCTTTACTCATAATTTACTGTTTTATCACATCTTTTCTTTTGAGTCAAAATCCTTTGTGGCATGACACAAGACAAAAATATTAAATAATGTCATGGTTTGTGGTTAATGTCATCAAATTAACACACTTCTTGTAGGCTTCTCAGGATCCTAGCTGTCCTCCAAGAGGGCTTGGTCCAAGTTAGCCTTCGTTTTTATCCTTCCTTCCTTCCTTCCTTCCTTCCTTCCTTCCTTCCTTCCTTCCTTCCTTCCTTCCTTC
>NW_017731608.1:589485-610420 GCF_001890085.2 Hipposideros armiger
ACTGGCCCTCATATGTGGGATCCGAACCGGGGCCCTCTGGTGTCCCAAGCCAGCTCTTAACCAACGCGCCACTCAGCTGGCCCTTGTATCCTATTTTTAAACTTAGCAATATATCATATGCTTCTTTTCACATCATTGCATATTATTCTGGAAACATTTGATTTCCTAAACTGGAATCAACTTTGTTATTTTGATATATAAAATATTTATCCAATACAGAGAAATAAAGGTTCCCTCACAATTCCACTTCCTAAAGATAATTACTATTATTAAAAATCCTTTAAGTTTTACATATATATAAATATGCATTTACATAAACAATCATAACACATAGTATTTTGTAACCTGTTTTTCCCTACTTATCACTCGATCATGAGTATCTTTCCATGTCAATACATGTAACTCATCATCTTTTTTTTTAAGATTTTATTGGGGAATTGGGGGAGGGGGACAAACAAGTTGTTGTCCTTTTGTTCTTCAGTCTAGTTGTGGAGGACGTCGCTTCACTGGCCCATGTTGGTATTATCATTGCGCTCTTCCGGGGTGAGGCAATTGCTCACCGCCCATTGGACGGCCGCTCATGGCAGCTCACACTGGCTGCCAGCCACTCAAGATAGCTCACAGCAGCTCACTGCAGCAGGGGCTACAGCCTATGCCCTCCCCAGCGACTCAACGCAGCCCAGCTCCAGGTGAAACTGTTGTTCACCATCTTAGCTGTAGAGGGCGCAACGTCACTGGCCCTCATGTGGGATGTGAACTGGGGCCCTGCTGCTCAGAGCTGGAGTCCCAAGCCAACTCTTAACCAACGTGCCATTCGGCCGGCCCTCATCATCCTTTTAATGGCTACATAGAATCCCATTCCACTGAATGAATGTTCATAATTAATTGAATTAATTACTTATATTGTTGGAAACATTTGAGTTATTTCCAGTTTTAATATTATCATAAGGAATACTGCACTAAACATCATTGTATATACATCTTTGTCTTATGTGTGATTAATCCCTTAGAGAAAAACTCCTAAACGGAAAATTGCTGAGAAAAATAGGATACATCTTTTAAAATTTGATTCATATTAAATGGCTCCATAGAAAATTGTACCAATTTACATTTCACCAACATACATGAGATAAGATGATTCTCTACACCCTCCCTAGCGTTGGCTATTATCACTCTTTCTTATCTTTGCCAGTACAATGTCTAAAAAGTGATATTTAATGTGGTTTCAATCTGTAAGTCTTTCATTATTGGTGATGTTAAGCATGTTTTTATATCTTTATTTGTCACTTGAATTTAATTTATGAATTATCTGTTTATGTTCTTTGCTCATTTTATTTTATTAAAATATTCTATTTTTTCCTGTTGGTTAGTAAAAGTAATTTATATATTAAGGCTTCACATCTATGTTGAAATTATTTTGTCTCACTTATTTCATTGTGTCTTTTGCCATAAAAAGTTTTTATTTTTATATATTTGTATCAGCCATAGGGAAAGAAAGTCAAGTAAGAGGGATTTAAGCCATAAAATATTAACAATTGCATTAACCAGAAATCCAGAGGTAGGTGGTCTCAGAATTGGTTTGGTTGTTCAGAGATATCATATCAGTCTCTTTACATCTTTCAGATTTGCCGTCTACAATGTGTTGACAGTGTCTCCCCTAGTAGGATGAGATGGCTGCTACACCTCCAAATATTACATCGTTATACTCCAATCAAGAAGGAAGAGGATAAGGACAAAAAATTTTTCCCATCTCACAGATCTGTTATCTCACCGGAAAGGAAAATCTTTCCCAGTAGTCCCCAGCAGATTTTTTATTTACATCTCATTGGTAACCAGTAGTGTCTACCAAAATAATCAAACCTGTCAATCATTTCCTCCATGACTTGTGGCTGAGTTACCAAAGGCCCTCCACACCCCCCAAATTATTTTAAAATGTACTCTGATAGTATCTTCCTGAACTTTCAAGTTTTTGGTTTGTTTTGTTAATTTCCAAATCTTTAAATTATCTGGAATTTATTTTTGGGTATGGTTTGAGATTACATTTTCCCCTAAGGATATGCAGTGATACCAATAACTTCTATTAAATAATCAATACTTTTCCCCATCACATTGAAATATATAATAAAGATTATATACCAAATTCCCCTATATTCATGGGCCTATCTCCATTATCTGTTTTTTCCTACGCCAGTACCACAATGTTTTACTCACTATAGTTTTATTAGGTCATTTTTATATCAGGTAGAGCTAGTGATTCTTTTTTCATGATTTTCTTGGCTACTCTCCATTTGTTTGTTCTTCTAGATAAACTTTAGAATCAGTTTAACTAGTCCCCTATCCCTCTAACAAATGTTCTTTCTTGGCATTTTCATTGGAATTACATTAAAATTATAGATCAATTTTAAAAGACTTCACACCTTTCCCAATATTTAGTCTTTCCTTCCAGGGTCATGGAGTACGCCTCTCCATTTTTCAAGCCTTCTTTTATGTCCTTTAGCAAGTTTTTATAGTTTCTTCATAAATATCCATTTTTGTTAAGTTTATTTTTATGCCAATTGTGAATGGGATTTTTAAACCAATAGGAAAGCTAAGGAAGGACCATGCTTGCAGGCCTTAAATATACCTTATTTAGTTATGATTATTATTAAATATCGATTGACTCAATTTGCTAATATTTTATTTAGCATTTATTTCCGATAGAGGTTGGGCTTTAATATTTTTATCCTTTGAAAGATTTTCATAATAAAGCTTGGAACATTTATAAATGAATTAGGGAACTTTCAATCTTTACCTTACTCTAGAACCATGCTATCCAATACAGTAGCCTCTAGCGACATATAGCAATTAAACACTTGAAATGTAGTTATTGCAACTGAGGACCTAAATTTCTAATATAATTTAAATTAACTCATATTTAAATTTCAAAACTGATCCTCAATTCAGTTACTGGAAAACTTAAGCATATTTGGAACAACATGAATATGTGAATCTACTTTTCAACTGTAAATGTCATGAAATCTCACTCTTCAGAGATCAGTATTTCTGATAAAAATTTAGCATCTGAATTGAGATGTGTTATAAATGTAAAATACACACTGGAGTTCAAAGATTTAGTGTGAAAGAAATAATGTAAAATATCCCATTGATAATTTTTATTATGATTACATGTTGAAATGATAATATTTTGATACACTGGATTAAATAAAAATTTTTACTAAAGTTAATTTCACCTGTTTCTTCCTACTTTTTTATGGGGTTACTAGAAAAATTTTAATTATATAGGGGGTTTATATTATATTTCTGACACCACTGCTCTAAATTTTTAAATAATAGCAATTATCTGATCCATAATATTTGCTAGAACTACACTGGTTTTTTATTTTTATTTTTTAAGATTTTTTTTTTAATTGGGGAGTTAGGGGAGGGGAACAGTGTTTGGGACTTGGGGAAGGGGAACAGCCAAGTTGTTGCCCTTCAATCTTAGTTGTGGAGGGCGCAGCAAGCTCAGCTCCAAGTCCAGTCGCACCGCTCAGCTCAAGGTGCTGTGTTCAATTAGTTGCAGGTGGGCATAGCCACCATCCCATTCGGGAGTTGAACCAGCAGTCTTGTTGTTAAGAGCGTGCCCTCTATCCCCTGAGCCACTTGGGTGGCAGCTCAACTCAAGGTGCCAAGTTCATTTTTTTTTTAGTTACGGGTGGGCATAGCCCACCATTTAAACCAGCAGCCTTGTTGTTAGGAGCTCCTGCTCTCACCAGGTGAGCCATCCTGCCACCTGTTGGCAGCTCAGTGGCAGCTCAGCTGGGGGCGCAGCGTCACTGGCCCATGTGGGAATTGAACCAGCGACCCTGTTGCTCAGAGCTCACACTCTTGGGCAAGCTCTTAACTAACTGAGCCACTCAGGTGGACCCTACACTGTTTTTTTAAAATAACAACATGTTGTCCCATCAAATGGATGGGCTAAATGTATCTAATAAAGCTATTATAATTAAATATATAAGAGAAATATATTTCTCTTTCTTTTTTCCTTCCTTTCTTTCAACAATTATGAACAATTTTGCGTTTAACAAGTTTGTGGCTATATCTTTGTGTAGAGAAATGACATGATCAGATTTGTTTCTTGAAAATCACTTTGGTTGTATTGCAGAGAACAGGGTAGCCAAAGCCAACCATGGATTCAGCCACTTAGGAAGTCACAGCAAAGGATCTGGATAGATGGGGCAGGTAGAGCTGGAAACTTTCCAGAGATATTTAGGACATAGAGCCAATAGGACTTGGAATGAATTGGGTACTGGAATCATGGCAAGGAAACTATTAAGGATGACTCCTAAGGTTCTTGTTGGGCAACTAGAGGTTGGTTAGACAGTCATGGAGTTGGGAATCTGAAACAGGGACCAGTTTGGGGGAATAAACTCTTGAGTTCGGCTTTCGAATGGGGAGTTTAACATGCTCGGGAGGCCCCCAAACAGAGATGTGGAATGGACAGGCCTAGAGCAAGAGGAGAGGATGGGACAGAGATAAAATCTGGGAGTCATTGGTGATATATAGACAATGTTTGAAGCCTAACTGGCCCTGAACGGGATTGCCTGGGAAGAGAATGTAGATTGAGAGATCTGTTTGGGGGAGTGGGGCAGAAGTGATTAACACCAAGCCTTGAGGAACATCAATATTTAAAGCCAGCTGGAAAAGAAGGAGTCAGGAGTGGAGATCAAGAAAGAGTGGGCAGAGGTGAAGAAGCAAAGCCAAGATAGTGTGGTGTGAATTGTCATAGAAGCCAAGTAAAGGGGCCATATTAGGGAGCGAGTATCAACAATTGCTGAGAGTGAGAGCAGGAACTAAAAAAAAAAAAAAAAGCTTAATGCTCAATTTCACTAATAATCAAAATATACAAATTAAAACAATAAGATATCACTGTTCAACCACCAGATGGTTAAGATTTTCAAGATTAATAATATCCAGTGTAGGCAAAGATGGGGGAAGGGTTACTCTCACAACCTGTTGTTGGTAGAAATGTAATGGCACTAACTATTGGGGTTGTCTTGACAGCATCCACCAAAATATAAACTACACACACTCTTTAACTCAACAACTCCTCTTCTAGGTAGCTATCCTAGGGAAATACTCATGTGCAAATGGTTACGATTACAATACTGTTCACTACAGCACTGTTTGTGAAACTACAAAACTGCTAATAACATAAATGTCCTTCTGTAGAAAGAAACCAATGGCACATACTATTGAATCCTGTGCAGCAGTTGGAAAGAGGCAGAGGATGTCCCAGCCCACCTTTTCCAGGAATTTGGCCTCTTCTCTTTCTTTCCACCTTTCACCATTCCCTGACTGTCTATCTACTGGTTCTATCTAATCTTTTCTGAAGCTTAGCCTCCCTATTAGTGAAGACAAAAAAGCCTTCAAAATCCCTCAAAGTGAATCTTTTTTTTTTTAAGGTTTTATTGGGAAGTTGGGGGGAGGGGAACAGACAAGTTGCTGTCCTTTTGTTCTTCAGTCTAGTTGTGGAGGACGTCGCTTCACTAGCCCATGTTGGTATTATCATTGCGCTCTTCTCGGATGAGGCAGACCGGTCACAGGCCTCTGGACAGCCGCTCGCAGCGGCTCTTGGCAGCTCACGCTGGCAGGCCACTCATCATAGCTTACAGCAGCCCACTGCAGCCCCACTGCAGCCTACGCCGTCGCTGGTGACTCAGGACAGCCCAGCTCCTGGTTGAGCTGTTGTTCACCATCTTAGCTGTAGAGGGCACAGTGTCACTGGCCCTCATGTGGGATCCGAACCAGGGTCCTGCTGCTCAGAGCTGGCATCCCAAGCCAGCTCTTAACCAATGCGCCACTCGGCCGGCCCCTCAAAGTGAATCTTTAATGGCGAATTTACAGCACAGTGAAAGGTAGCCGACGAAATAATTTTGGGCCCATAGTTTTAACCCTAACTTTAAAATCACACCTCAGAGGTAGCTTCCCTTTTGCCACTTTTAAAGTCCAAAGGACACTCAAGCAGTCTTGGTGACTCCTGGGAGGGCTCGCTCAGCCTGGACTAGCCCCACACCTGCCTAGGTCACAGGGCATGCCTGCCTTGAATAAGAGGAGGCCCAGATGGGTGTCGGCCCCAGCGAGAGGAGCAATGGCCTTCTGGACCACTGTCTTCTCCCTGCGTTTCTCTCCAACAACCATCTCTTCCCTACAGGCGCTTAACAAACAAGACGGCATTTAGGACGTAAAAGGGCAGCGTTCGCGTTTGATAATAATGACAGTGATGACAGCTTTTATGGGGGTCGCCCAGGACTCAGGGCCAAGCATCTCTGTGGGGACTTGAAATAGTTCCTCCCCACGCACCTTCCTCTCAATGATTTCTTAATCTTAAAACTGACTTTCCCAGAAGGGTGTCCATTCATTTTTGTCTGTATTGTTAGATTTTTAAAAATAACGATCACATATCATTATAAAACTAGCATAAAATTATTAAAAATAGAGATTTATTTTAAATTGAGTAAATAAAGATTATACAAACATAAAAGTTATAATAAAAATTATTTTTTAAAATATAGATTTTTTTTCCCATGGGGGGGAAAAGAAGCATACTTTCTTTTTTTTTTTTTTAGCTGAGCCATCCTGCCACCTGTTGGCAGCTCAGCGGCTGCTCAGCTCGGGCCGGGACTCGAACCACTGTTGCTCAGAGCTNCGGCTGCTCAGCTCGGGCCGGGACTCGAACCACTGTTGCTCAGAGCTCAAACTCTTGAGCGAGCTCTTAACCAACTGAGCCACTCGGCCGGCCCTACCATACTTTCTAATCGCTTTTTCTGCCTTCATCTTTTACAGCTGAGTTACTTCCCTTTTTTTTTGAGTTTACTGGGTGACAGCTACATATAATTTAAGAGTACTTGTTCTCTTATCCATAGCATTTGGTATGATTAATCCATTGGCATAAAATACAAACACCTTTACTTACATTGTTTGCAGGACTTTGCAGTTAAGAGACATGAGTACATGAGTACAAGAGCCCAGCAAATGGGCCCAAAAAGCTGGGTAAGAATGGCATTTTGTGTTTGTTTGGAAATGGAACTATCTCATTCTATTTGTCCAAAGTTGCCTTTTCCTTCATTTACTGTTGTTGTTGTTGTTTTTATCATTTCTGTTAGTTTTCTATTGTACATGACAAATTACCACAAATTTAGTGGTCTCGAAGTTTCAATGGGTTGGGAGTCTGGGCATGGCTTGGCTGGGTCCTCTGCTCAGGCTCTCACGAGGCTGCAGTGCAGGTGGTGGCCAGGGCTGGGGTCTCATTTGAGGCTCAGGGTCCTCTTCCAAGTTTCCATGGTTGTTGGCAGAATTCACTTCCCTGCAGCTTGCTTCTTCAAGGACAGCAGTACCTTCTCTGATCTCAGGAAAGTTCTAAGCCTTCTTTTAAAGGGTTCACCTGCTTAGGTCAGGCCCACCCAGGAATATTTTCCATTTGATTAACTCAAAAATCAACTGATTACGCACTTGAATTACATCTTAAAAAATCCTCTCACCTTTGTCTAATGTAACCCATCGAAGAAGTGACAGCCATCAAATTCGCATGTCTCACCCACACTCAAGGGGATGGAATTATACAAGGGTCATTGGAGGTCATCTTAGAATTCTGCCTATCACATCATATTTTTACACAGAGCCATCATAGACAAATAAGAAAATACAAGTAAGCAAAAAAGAAAATAAATTAAACAATTGAAAATGCTACCACCTAGAGATAACCTCTCTTAGAGTGTTGATTTAGCCCTCTACACTTTTCCCATATGAATATTTTAAAAATGGGGTTATGGTATACATACTATTTTGTTACTGACTTTTTTTTCACTCTAACAATGTTTTGAATATATCTTTCTATATCCACACATAAATATCTATTGCATCCTCTTCAAAGGCATATGTATTACACTCTATTTTATAAAGCTGCTATAATTTATTTAAGCAGTCCACTATTTGAGGGGGTAAATAAACTTTTTATATTTGAACAATTTTAGACTTATAGAAAAATTGTGAATGTAGTAGAGAGCCCCCATAGACCTTACACCCAAGTAAACAATAGTTCTTCTATTCTTAACATCTTACATTAGTGTGGTACATTTGTTATAATTAATGAATATATATTGATACATTATTATCAACTAAAGTTCATACTTTATTCAAATTTCCTTAGTTTTTACACAATGTCTTTTTTCTGTTCCAAGATTCCATCTAGGCCACCATATTGCATTTAGTTGTCAAGTCTACTTAAGGCTCCTCTTGGCTGTGACAGTTTCACAGGCTGTCCTTGTTTTTGATGACCTTGACAGTTTTGAGGAATACTAGTCAGGTCTTTTGTAGAATGCCTCTCAATTGGGATTTGTCTGATGTTTTTCATGATTAGACTGGGGTTATGTTTTGGGGAGAAGGAACTACGGAAGTAAACTGCCATTTTCATTACATCATATCAAGCATACATATTATCAAACGTGACTTTTCACCATTGATGTTGACCTTCATCACCTGGCTAGGGCCGCGTTTGTCATGTTTCTCCATTGTAAAGCGACTCCCTTTCTTTTCACTTTTCCATACTGTCCTCCTTGGAAGAAAATCACTGTGTGAAGGCTCTACTTCTGGGGTGGGATTAATGCTCTCCCTCCTTGAGAACAGAGTATCTACATAGATTATTTGAAATTCTTTTGCGTGGGAGACTTCTCTTTTCTCCACTTATTTATTTACTCAATCAACATCAGTATGGATTTGTAGATATTTATTTTATATTTTGGGTTATAATCTAATACCACTAATACTACTCTATTTTGTTGCTCAGATTGTTCCACTTTCAGCCACTGGCAGCTCCTTCGTTTGGCTCCTGCCTCTCTTTGACATAGTCCTGTCATTGTGGAGTTGGTCTTTGTTTCTTTGAGCACTTCCTTACTTTCTGGCACTGCAACATGCTGCTCCCTTATCTGATATATTCCCTCTCCAGCCCTAGAATCAGCAGTCTACTAACCTTTGACACTTAGATCACTTCCAGTTTTGTTTCTTTATTATTTCTAAACAAGACTGCAAAGAACATCTGTGAGAATATATAAATGAGTATATATATCTGGTGGCTTCATTTAAGTTTTAAAAGGGCAGAAGCTGGGACTTCAACAAGGCCAGTGAAAGAATTTAGACCAGAGTCTGGCCAAGAGGCTCAGTTGGTTAAGAGCGCAAGCTCTGAGCAACAGGGTCTCTGGTTCGATTCCCACATGGGCCAGTAAGCTGCGCCTGAGCTGAGCTGCCGCCGAGCTGCCAGCAGGTGGCAGGATGGCTCGGCTCGTGAGAGCACGTGTTCCTAACAACAAGGTTGCCAGGTTCGACTCCTGCATGGGTTGGTGGGCTACGCCCACCTGCAACTAAGATTGAACAAGGATCTTGTGTTCAGCGGCTGCAAGCTGCCGACAGGCGGCCAGATGGTGACTGGATTTGGAGCTGAGCTAGCTGCACCCTCTACAACTAAGACTGAAGGACAACAACTTGGCTGCTTCCTTTCTCCAATTCCCCAACACTGTTCCCCTTCCCCGATTCCCCAATAAAATCTTTAAAAAAAAAAAAAGGATTTAGACACTTTCCATAAGACTGGCAATTCTAGTCCTAGATATTTACCCAAGAGAAATACAAACACATCCCCCAAAACACCGCTACCTATAATAGCCAAAAACTGGGACAATCCAAATGTCCATCAACAGGTGAATGTATAAATAAATTACGGTATATCCAGACAACAGAATATTACTCAGCAATGAAAAGAAATGAACTATTGATATGTGTAACAACAGTGAAGCATCTCAAAAACATCCTGAGTGAAAGAAGTCAGACACGAAAGAGTACAGTCGGCATGATTCCACTTCTAGGAAATTCTAGAACAGGTATAACTAATCAATAGGGACAGAAAAAAACCTGGGGAGGGGTGAGATGAACGGGGGAGAGTCCTGCAAGGGGCTAAAGGGAACTTTCTGGAGTGATGAAATGTTCTATATCTTGAAAGTAGTAGTGATTACAAGTATTTATACATTTGTCAAAACTCTCTGATCTATACCCTTAAAATGGGTGCCTTTTATTGTATATAAATTACAACTTGATAAGGTTGATTAAAAGAAAACAACAGGGCCGGCCGAGTGGCGCATTGGTTAAGAACTGCTTTGGGACGCCAGAGGGCCCCAGTTCAGATCCCACATATGGTGGCCAGTGACACTGCCCTCTACAGCTAAGATGCTGAACAACAGCTCAACCTGGAGCTGGGCGGCCATGAGTCACCGGCAACGGCGTAGGCTGCAGCTCCTGCTGCAGTGGGTTGCCATGGGCTACCATGTGTAGCCAGCAGCCAGCATGAGCGGCCAGCAGCCCCTGTGAGCGCCGTCCAGAAGCAGGCGACTGATCTGCCTTGCCCAGGAAGAGCGCAATGATGGTGCCAACTTGGGCCAGTGAAGCAACGTTCTCCACAACTAGACTGAAGAATAAAAGGACAGCATCTTGTCTGTTCCCATCCCCCAATTTCCCAATAAAAATCTTTAAAAAAACAAAACAAAACTGAGTCCAGGTTGAAAAAAAAAAACCCTGAGGAGAGACAACAGGCAGGAGGAAGGCGCTAACCCTAGGCAGGGTTTCTCAGGGAAGGAGATTGGGGCTTTTCTGCCTCTCTCACCTGACCATCACCACCCAGAGATTCTAATTCTGATTCTGGTATGTTCCCCAATCCTCACTACTAAAGGCTGGAAGAACAGCTCCCTCAGGCTGAATCGGCCCAGCTGCAGGACCTGGCTTGAAGACAATTCAGGTTGCAGACACAAAGGGTGGACACACTGTACCCAGCATACATGAGGCTGGAGGTGCCTGCCTTGTGACATTCTGCTTGTGGGACCCAGACAACTTTGCTGCAGAACCCTCCCAGACAGAACTTGGCAAAAGAGGGGGAGCCTCACTGCCTGTGCAAATGGGCAGAGGTTTACGCCAAGGCCACTTAGAGTGGGCTGCTGGCCTGAAATTGCCTTGCCAAGGGGTGAGCCCCAAGTCCTGGTACAACCAGCAGCAACTTGATGCCTCATAGATGAGGCAGCATTTGGGGCTAGGGAGGACAGCAGGTGTAGGTGACATTGCAGAAGCAGCTCCTTGGAGGCTGTCGGAAAGACCAGGGTTTGTGAACTTTGGTTTCAAGGAACATGACTGAGTCTCCCCCTCTACCTGCTGGCAGTAGTGGAGAGTGATGACCAGGACCAATTTATCGAAACTTCAAGGGGAGCCTTAGGAGTGTGGGAGAGTGAGACATTTGTAAAAGACTAGATCCACTGCCAGTCAAACACAGTTTTGAGATTTGAGGCGTTTATGTAACATAATCTCATTTGTTCCTTCGTGAACCTTTGTTGAAGGCCCTTAATGAGTCAGATACTGTTTTAGTCACTGGAGATAAAGCAGGGGCAAGACAGTCCCTGCTATGATGGAACTTACTTTCTATGACAGCTACATCCTGGGGGTGTGTGTTTGAAGGAAGACAAGGAAGGGGAAGAAGGGGAACAGCTACTTCAGTTGGGGTGGTCAGGGCCCCTCTGAGGAGGTAACACTTGAGCACAGCCCTTTGTACATACACCATAGGCTGGAGAAGCCTAGAACATACTGAATACCAGATAAGTTCCTAGCAGTACAATTTCTGGGTCAAAGAGCATAAACGTTTTAAGGCTTTTGATAAATACTGCTAAGTTATTCTCCAGAACATTTCCTAAGTTACCTTTTTAAGAAAGGGGGGGAAATGCTATGTGTTTTAGGAGTGCTTCAGAGAGTTTAAAAAGTTTGTGTGTGTGTGTGTGTGTATGTGGGCGTGTGTCGGGTAATGTCTCCTTTTCCAAGTGTCACCTGAGAAGGGACAATTCAAGCCCATTTCCCACTCACATCAGACCTAAGATTTTAGGAGCTAAACATCCTAGGAGTTGGAACATCAATCAGGAAGACTTGCACTTGTATCCCAGCTCGATCACACATAGTTCTCGTGGGGCCTTGGACAACTAAGCTTTGGTTTTCGCATCTGTAAAATGGGTCTTCTAATAATGCCTAGTTCAAAGGGTTAGATGAGGGTTAGATGAAACAATATAATTGAGGCGTTTCACAGAGCACCCAGCACACAGTAAGTGGTAGTGATTTTTTTTTTAAGATTTTATTGGGGAAATAAAATCCAGGTGGAGCTGTTGTTCACCATCTTAGCTGTGGAGGGCGCAGCGTCACTGGCCCTCATGTGGGATCCGAACCAGCAGCCCTGCTGCTCAGAGCTCACGCCCCTAAGCCAACTCTTTTTTTTTTTTTTAAGATTTTATTGGGGAATTGGGGAAGGGGAACAGCACTGCGGAATAAGGGGGAGGGGAACAGACAAGTTGCTGTTCTTTTGCTCTTCAGTCTAGTTGTGGAGGACATTGCTTCACTGGCCATGTTGGTATTATCATTGCGCTCTTCCCGGGCGAGGCAGATTGGTCGCCAGCCTCTGAACGGCCACTCACAGAGGCTCTTGGCAGCTCACACCAGCTGCTGGCCACATAGAGTAGCCCATGGCAGCCCACTGCAGCAGGGTCTGCAGCCTACACGGTCACCAGCAACTCACAGCAGCCCAGCTCCAGGTCGAGCTGTTGTTCAGCATTTTAGCTGTAGAGGGCACAGTATCACTGGCCCTCATGTGGGATCCAAACCAGAGCCCTGCTGCTCAGAGCTGGTGTCCCAAGCCAGCTCTTAACCAACGTGCCACTCGGCCGGCCCCCAAGCCAACTCTTAACCAACGAGCCACTCAGCTGGCCCAAATGATTGTGATTTTTGTTCTGCAAAGTCAGCAGTACTTGGGGCCCAGGAAGAGCCCCTAAGCACAGGGGCAGTATGCTCCCTGCTGGCCTGCTCTGTGCCTGTCTCCAGACATCGGATCAGTCATCACAGCTCAGTTGTTGTCCACTAAGATTTCCAATCTGGCCGAGGTTCCCTACCCAGTTATGAGTTAATGTGACTTTAAAAGACCCCAAATAATGGCGTGTGTGTGTGTGTGTGTGTGTGTGTGTGTGTGTGTGTGTAATGTTTTTCTCCTAGAAAGAAACAAGGATTTTTCCACACGCCCTTAAACAAAACCAGCTGAGCAGAGTTAGCTCAAACTTCCCCAAAACAGTTCACCTCTGCACTTAGACAAGATATGGAATGTTTCAACCCCAAAGTATACTTGTTTGTGGGGTGAGGGAGGGGAGGTTTGCAGGGTGGGGGGGTGTCAGGAAAACCACAAGTGATTCGGGTCAAAGTGAAATCATCGTGTGCCCAAACACGCTTCAGCTATAGATGAGGCAAGTTTTGATTGTTTGCTTGCGTCTTTTTTTTAAAAAAAAAACTAAAATGCAAATACAGCCATTATTTTACCTGGAACTCAAGACATGAAATGTTCTGCCTCTGCTCTCTTCACATATTTTTATACTGAGCCCAACAACCTCTCACATTTGCTCTCGTCTCTAATCATCCCGAGGTCCCCAGACTCAGCAATCACACCTCAGCAGCTCTTTAAATTAAACACTGAAAAGTGTGCTGCTTCCTCATCCTCCTGCTCCCCCCTCCCCACCTCAGGGCGAGATGTCAACAGCCAGGGAACGCTGATCTGGAAAGCCCTTCTGCCTTGTCGCTGATCTGTAACCAAGCTTTCACCCATCCCACAATACACAGAGGTTTACATTAAGCTACATGTATTCTATTTTTAAAGCTTAAATGATATACTCCCTATTTTTGTTGTTGTTTTGTTTTCAAATATTCTCTCATGAAATTTGGTGAAAATAGATGGAGGCTAGTTGTGTTATTTTTTTATACTGTTCTTACTTGGCAAAATTAAAAATTGGCAAAAAAGAAAGCTGGCAACTTATGTGCATCAAACTATATTTTGAGATTTCCCTTGTCTACAAACTCCAGAAGTCTGGGAATCACCTGGAAAAGGAGCCAAGTGCATGAACTGAAGGCAATGTGTATGAACTGGGCACCTGCTCTGTGCTAGGCTTTGACAAATCATTTCATCTCATTCTTACAACGCTGTGGCATTTCCATTTGATGGATCAGGGAAGTGGGGCTTCTAGAGGTTGACTTGCCCAAGGCCACTCAGCTAGGAAGGGGGAGGGGAAAGGCTAAGATTTGAACCCAGGCTGCCTGGAACTAGATCCAGATACCCACCTCCGCCTCACAATGTCTATCCCTGAATTCCCACATACAACGAGAGATTCAGAAAATCATCTAAAATTTAAGTAGTTGTAGAGCCTTCCAGAAGCCACTGTGAATAAATACATTCAAGATCAATCCTTCAGAGAGAGAGAGAGAGAGAGAGAGAGAGAGAGGAGAAATTATAGTATTTCATGGTCAATAAACACAGTGGCTGAAATTATGCAAGTGTTAAGTGCTGAACAATCAGAGACAAGCTGATTCATAATGCGAAGGGGCAGGGGCGGGTCCTGAGCACATTAACTGTCCTCTTCAGACACTGAGTCCCCAGAACAGGAACTGGACACAGCAGCAGCTGCCTCATTACCAGACAAATGTAGAGAAAGTGACAGTTTAGGGAAAAACAAGAGTGATTAAAGGATGGAAGAATCCATGAGGAAAGATGAAGAAATAATTACGCACAGCTCGGCTAACTCATAAATCAAGGACCATCATTCCATCTACAAACACCAGCAAGGTGAAAAGTCTCCAAGAGAAAGATGGGCTGTTTAATGTGCATTTAAAAGCGAAACAGGGGCTGGAATTAAGAGAGTGCTAAAAGCCGAAAGTCAGGGACAAGCAGACTCACTGTGAAAAATCACCTCCCAAGGGGAGGCAGCCAGACCCCAGCGGGATTGAGACACCAAAGCGATTGGACAAAATGTCAGAAAGGGCCCAGCAGGGAGCAGCCCAGCTCTGGGCCCAACGGTAGACTGGGGCGTGACCTAAGCTTTTTCTCTGCCTTCTTCTTACTGCTTCCACATGTCCACCCCCCTCCTCCCCTTCACCTCAGGAAAATGATGACAATTTGAGGAGCAAAACAGTTATCAACAACTAGCACAACGTGTCATAACATAAGCCTGGCTGGGTTTGATTTGGGGCCCTGGCAGAAGAGCGCTAATTATCCCCAAAAAACCACTCCCACGGCAGAAGCATCCTGGGGACAGAGCAGCAGCCCCTCATGGCCTCTCCCCTGGAGCCCTGCATGGATCAGGTGACCCAGGCTTATTTATCCAAAACCAGCTGTCACAGGATTAACTGCCAGCACACAAGGGGTTCCTGTCACTACAGGCAGAGGGAGGTGACATTTGGGCAGAGTTTTGGCCTCTTCGGCTACTGGAATCATCTTATGCCTCTGTGTGTTTTTTTTTAGGAACCCCAGAAAATGCCTTAGGAATGCCTGGGCTTTGTTGCCCAGAAGAGAACAGAGAAACCAGGATTTCTGTCTGCTTTCCACTGGGATCAGACCACGTGGCCTCACCCGTGAAGAATGGGTTCTTGTCCTGAAGCGCCTCAGTGAGGAAGAGAGGACAGGTGGCATAGGAGGCCAAAAGTTCAAAACGTTGGCTTGGGTTGAGTCTAGTACCTAGAAAGTGATTTGAAGGGGACGGATAAAGGGTGGCTTCTTCTTGTGAAAGCACGGAACACCAAGGAAAAAGCAAAAAGCAACAGAGAGATGGAAAAACATAAAAACCTAGTCGAGCTTGTATTATAAGCCCTCTGGGACCCAGTTCCAAGTTTCTTAGATTGTCATGCGTATTATTGGTGTTCCACAAAGGTTTATCATCGACGGTGCAATTAAATAAACATAAGAACAATGCAAGGAATAGAAAAGCTCCATAAAAAAAATGGGACACCAAGGGCAAGCTAGCAGCGAAATAAGGCGCAATGCATAAATTATAAGCTTATTGAGGGCAGGGAATCTGTCTATAAATTCTGTAGAATTTTCTCCCCATGGTGCTCCAAGCATTTAAGGGATAAATGACGCCAGTTACAAAGTCACGCATTTTAAAATAGTGATGACCCCATAAGGTGTGTTTCAGTCCTTTTTCAATTTCCCTCCTTGGTCTCTTAGTGATTTTTTCCCTCATAAAAATGGCAGTCCAAGTGTTGAGTCTGACATGCTTCTCAGAATAGCCTGTTGGCTTTAAATAAGGTAAAGGGAAGTATCAGGTTGTCGGAAGAGTCATGACGTATTTTTTCTATGTTTTCCGTTGCAAAAATGAATCATGACTTTTCCGACAACCCAATAATATAATACCCCACCCCTACCCCCCTGTTTGGGACCATCGCATCCAGCCACTGATTATACGGCCAAATGGCCTGACTGGAGAGTGGTTGAATCCTGGGCTCTCCATCACAGGGTCCCACTTTTCATGCTTGCATTCATTCAGCAAACCAGTGGTCATCAAGCACAGACTGTGGGCAAGGCACGGTGCTAGCCTTTGGGGAAGAAACAAAAATACACAGGACATGAGAAATGGAGGCCCCTGAGGACAGGAGAGGTGTAATATTCATCTTTTTTCTATCTCTCAGTATCTACCCCCTGAGAAGAGGGACACCGCAAGCCACCATGACTCATTTACTACTTACTATAAATAAAGGCTCAGAAATGAGGTTAGTGTAAGGGTTTAGAGAGAGAGAGAGAGAGTAAGGGGGCATGGGTCCACAGAATGAGGGACGACAGGATCCAGGGTGAGGAGGAGGCCATACTGGGAAGACTAGAAAAACCAAAGAAAACCATATAACTTTGTTAATTAATTAAACACATGCACACAGAAGACCACACTTACTGCAAAGCACCTTACTGGAATCAAAGATAAAAGATATAAGCCCAGATGTTTAGGGTTATTGTGTGCATGCCATCACACAGGAGGCAGAGAAATGGGAACAAATGTCTATAAAACGATGTGACAATTGTTACAATAAAGTTAAAGGAAGGGATAATGGATAAAACATAAAAGTGAACTGTGGATTAGAAAATATATTTGTATCCAAGTTAAATATCTTGATTTTGACAACTGCGTTCTAGCTCTATCAGAGAACATCCTGATCTTACGAAATATACACTGAAGTATTTTGGGATTAAAAAAAAAACAAAACTTTTTTTTTTTTTCTAAAGCACATATACAACGTCTGAAGAGCACAAAGGATAAAAGACTCACTCTAACGAGTGCGGAAAGGAAGGGGGAGAGTAGGGAGAGGCTGCCCCAAGGATTTGACGTTTGAGTACAATGTGAAAAACAGGCATTCATGAGAAGAGGGGTTAGAGAGATGGCATGCTAGGAAATGGTCTCAACGTGAGCAAAGGTGTGGCATAAAAGCATAAAGGAGTATGGCCTACCTGGAACCGTAAAGAGTGAGGCCTAGAGCTTCCAATGTGTGAGGAGGAATGTGGATGAAAACACAGATGGAACAAACTCTAAAGGGACTTTTGGCTAGTGTAGGGCAGACTCTGAAATTGGAAAGTCAAAAGAAATTCCTGCATAGTCACAATTCTTATCTGCAAAACAACCACTGTCTATCTTGTAAGACAGAGCATATGCCTGCAATGCATGCAGAAAAAGGCTCAAGACCATTTTGAAAAAACAATTCTTAAAATCAAGGTCTCCTGAGCCAAGAACTCACAATTGGGTTGGGTCAACTTCAGTTCCACAAATGTCTATGAGCAACTACTCTCTGCAGGCGGTATGCTGGACCCTGAGGATAGAGAGATGAAAAGATGTGGACTCCACCCTCAAGGTAGATCACAGGCTGATAATCAAGAAGAGCTTTAGGCCTACCGTTGACCTCCGGGGGCTATGTTTGACCTCTACTGTGGTTGATGCTCAGGCTTCAGTGCATTGATGTTAGGAGGGAAAGCCAGAATAGAATTTAGAATGATCTCTAAATTGGAGATAATTGACTTGTGCTTAGCCACAGTGACAAATCTGTTGAAGGAATATAAACAAATTAAATTGGTCAAGAAAATTAGAGGTTAATCTCATTCATTCACCTACATGCAAAAATCCTAGAAATTGAATTCATTAGCGTATAAAAAAGACGATGCATCATGACCCAGTTGGGTTGATCCTAGGAATGCAAGAGTGATTTAACATTAAAAGAGCTATTAATATAATTCACCGCATTAATGGATAAAGGAGAAAAACCATGATTACTAAACAATTGTAGGAAAAAAAGCATTTGCTAAAATTTACCGCCAATTCATAATGAAACTTCCTACCTGATAAAGAGTTTTTACCAAATAATTACAGCAAAAATCATTCTTCAAGGTGAGATGTTTGAAGCACCCCTTAAAAATCGGGAGGAAGACAAAAACGTCCGCATCACCTCTTCTTTCCAGCATTGTACTTGAGGTTCTATCCAGTGCAATAGGAAAAGAAAAAAGAAAACAAAACATAAGTTTTGGAAAGAAAGAAACAAGGCTGACATCATTATAGATAATTTAAGTGTTTACTTAGAAACCACAAAAGACTTTATAAATTGCTGGAATTAATTTTTAAAAGTTTAACAAGGTGGGTAGATAATATAAATTGATTGTGTTTCTATACTCTACCACTAAATGATTATAATGTATATTTTTAAAAACCAATTATAATAACCAAAATTAAGGTACTTAGGAATAAATATGATGTCAGATGTGGAAAACCTTTATAAAGAAAAAATTAACTTTATTGAAAGACATTACATAAGACTTAAGCTATGTTCATGGACAAAAAGTCATCATATGAAAATGTCAATTCTCTTCAAATTGGTCTACAGAATATACTCAACTCAAGTCCTTATCTCAAGAGGGATTTTCAAGTAACTCGACAAGCTAATTCTAAAATGTATATGGAAGTGCAGAGTCCTAAGAGTAGCCACGCCATTCCTGGAAAAAACAAAAGAGTAAGGTAAAAAGACCTTCTCTGCTGCATATATAAAAACATAAAGTAAAGCCATAGTAAGTAATATAGTGTGGTATCGATAAAGGGACAGACATATTGACCAATAGAATTGAACAAAATGCCCCAAAGCAGATCTACACATATATGGAAATCTGATTTATGATAGAGATAGTACAGCAGATCACCAGAGAAAGGATAGATTATCCAATAAATAGTGCCCACAATTTGTTATTCATTTGGGGGGTGGGGAAGATGGATCCCTATCTCACACCATATCTGAAAGTAAATTCTGTGTGAATTGAAAGCAAAATGTAGGGCTCAGTTGGTTAAGAGTTGGCTTAAGAGTGCGAGCTCTGAGCAACAGGGCCGCCGGTTCAATTCCCACATGGGCCAGTGACGCTGCGCTTAAGCTGAGCTGTTGCTGAGCTGCCAACAGGTGGCAGGATGGCTCAGCTGGTGTAACAACAAAATTGCCTGTTCGATGGTGGGTTACGCCCACCCGCAACTAAGACTAAACTCGGCACCTTTGAACTGAGCTGCCGCCCCGGATGGCTCAGTAAATAGAGTGTGCGCTCTTAACGACAAGGCTGCCAGGTTCGACTCCCACATGGGATGGTGGCTATGCCCACTTGCACCTGAGACTGAACACAGCACCTTGAGCTTAGAGGCCATGAGCTGCCGACGGGAAGCCAGATGGCGACTGGTGCCCTCCACAACGAAGATTGAAGAACAACAACTTGGCTGGTCCCCTTCCCCAATTCCCCAACACTGTTCCCTTCCCCCAATTCGCCAATAAAAATCTTAAATAAAATAAAAAGCAAAATATACAAGGCAACAACACTTTTAAATTTCTAGAAGAAAACATGGACAAGTTTATATCAGGACAGAGAAAGATTTCATATACAAGGTAAAATGTACTGACCATAAAATAAAAGACTGATATGTCAGACTATGTTAAAAATAAGAACGTCTTTCATCAAAATATATCTTAAAGAAAGTGAGAAGGCAAGCCACAAAGTGGGAGAGGATGTGTGGAATGCATATAACTGACAAAGGAATATATAAGATACTTCTGCAGCTGTCTGCATGCTCATTTCCTTGTCTCCTTTAGAGCCTTTGCTCAAATGTCATGTTTTTAATAAAACCTTCCCTGGCCACTGTTTAAAAACTTGCAAGCTCACCACCAATCCCTGCCCTGCCTGTTGCCCTTTTCGGCCTTATTTTTAGCCATAACACGTATCACAACCATATATATTATCTATGTAACTAAATGATTTGATTTCCTATCTCCCCCTCTTCCCAATAGACTATAAACTCCCAAATGAGACCAGGAATTTGGGTCTATTTTATTCACTGCATATAGAAGAATGCCTGGCACATAGCAGGTGCTCAATAAATAATTGTTGACTGAACAAACTCCCGCTAATCAATAATAAAAATACTATTAATAACAACCCAATAGAAAAATGAACAAAAGACGTAAACAAGACATTTCAAAAATGCCAATATGTCATTGGGGGGAAATGGGGCGGCAGATTGGGGGAGGGAGGTTGTCACTTCGAGGGGTAAAATGTATAACTATTGCACTGTGTTGTACAGCTGAAACATTCTAAAAAAATGTGTATTTCATAATAAAAAATAATTTCATAATAAAAAAAATTACAACAAAAAGTGCCGGTATGTCAATAAACATATAAAAAGATGCTCAAATTTATTAATAATCAGGGAAATGCAAAGAAAGACCAGAATGAGACACTATATGATACCCACCAGATTTGCAAACATTAAGAATTCTGGGGCCGGCCGAGTGGTGCGATGGTTAAGAACTCACTTGGGATGCCAGAGGGCCCCGGTTCGGATCCCACATATGAGGGCCAGTGACGCTGCCCTCTACAGCTAAGATGCTGAACAGCAGCTCAACCTGGAGCTGGGCTGCCATGAGTCGCCGGCAACGGCGTAGGTTGCACTCCCTGTGGCAGTGGGTTGCCATGGGCTACCGTATGTAGCCAGCAGCCAGCGTGAGCGGCCATCAGCCGCAGTGA
>NW_017731608.1:610605-615848 GCF_001890085.2 Hipposideros armiger
AAAAAAAAAAAAAAAGAATTCTGACAATGCTAAGTATCGGCACAAGGAGGAGGCGCACAGGAAGCTTAACACACCTGCTGATGGGAGTGTAAATTGTTTCCCTTTTTAGAAAACAACTAGGGATTATCTTGTAAAGGAACACATGTACCTAGCCTATGTGTCAGTCTATCTGCTCTCAGGTTTATACCCTGGAATAATGCTACCACCCCCAAGTGCAGTTCACAGCCCAGTGCCAGTATGTAAATTATCTGTTATAAGCCATCATAAGTCAAGTGCAAAAACTGAAAGTAAGCATTTAGAAAATTTTATAGCAGGCTGAATTGCTACCCTATATTTACCTTTACTTTTTTAGGCTTTTAAAAAATCATGGTAGTATTATAGAATTATATACTTGAAACCTATATAATTTTACTAACCAATGTCATCCCAATAAATTTAATGAAAAATTTTAAAAATAGTGGTGAAAATATACATAACATAAAAATCGACCATTCTAACCACTTTTAAGTATATAGTTCCATGGCATTAAATACATTCACATTGTTGTGCAACCGTCGCCACCATCCATCCCTAGAACTTTCTCCATCTTCCCAAACTGAAATTCCAAAGCAATTAAACAAGAACGCCTCATTTCTCCTGTCATGCCCCACACCCACCTGACCCCACCTCCAGCTCCTGGCAACCATTCTACTTTCTGTCTCTATGAATTTGACTATTCTAAGTGCCTCATATGAGCCGAATCATACAGTGTTTGTCCTTTTGTGACTGTATTATTTCACTCAGCATGATGTCCTCAAGGTTCACCCATGTTGTAGCATATGCCAGAATTTGTTCCTTTTTAAGGCTGAATACTATTCCATTGTATGGACAGACCAAATTTTGTTTACCCATTCATCCATCAATGGACACTTGGGTTGCTCCCACATTTTGTCTATTGTGAATAACTATATTTGTTGAAATATAATTTATCTGTTGCATATAATAATTTAAAATAGAGGTTTATATTTTGTATGTCTTTGGATTTTAAAATTTTTCATTTTCCAAGTAATTCATTTTATGGTATTTTGCAAAAGTATCAGTCTGGGACACATTGTAAAATTTTTTCAATTCACCCACAGATAGTTCAAGAAGCACCACCTTGGAGCAAGGGCTTCCAAACTTTTCTAAGAACCACAGTAAGAAAAACTCTTCACATCACAGCCCAAGACACGTGAACATAACTGAAACAAAAGTTTCATGAAGCAATATTGAACCATTTCTATATGAAACGCACTAAGGTAGTTAGTGCTCTGTATCTTTAATTTTTTTTTTAAAATCCTGGTTGAATCTATTAAATTGATTTCACAGCCCACTAAAGATCATTAATCCCAGTTGGAAAAACAGTGCTCTTGAGATATTCCTGTACATGTGTGTTAGGAGTCACGTAAAAGAATATTCCCAATAGCATATTCATAAAAGAAAAAAAAAAAAAAAGAAAGAAAGAAAACAACCTAAACATCCATCAATAGGAAGCTAAACAAATAAATTGTGATATATTCACCTAATAGAATATTACAAGGGCCCAATCAATGTTTATTGAATGAATTCATAAACAGCTGTGAAAATGAAGTACCGCTACATAGAGCAATTTGAATGAATCTTAGAAAAACAGCTGTGGAGTGGACAAAGCAAGCCATAGTCAACTCTATACTGAACAAAACCACTTTTAAAAGTTTTCTAAAAAGCAAGCAAAACTAAATACTATATTGTTAGGGACACATGCATGTGATAAAACTATCCTAAAAAGCAAGGGAATGATAAACACAAAATTCAGGACAATAGTTACCTCTGAGAGGGACGCAGGGGGTAAGATTGGGGAAGAATTCACAGGTAGCTAACAGAATTGGAAATAGTAAGTTGGGTGGTTTACAAATGTTGATTTTATTACTATGCTTTATACTTAGATGTGCATTGTATATATTCTTTTATCTATCAAACATTTTTTAAAGATAGAAATGAAGTTGATGAAATTGGAGGACAGAGAATTCTACCCCCATTGAGCAAGCCGTCTCTTTCATTGATATATCAAAATACCAATAAAACAGGGTACCCTGAGCTTCTGCCAAGACTGTGAGAAAATAGCTGATAAGCATTTGAGGGTCAGGTTGAAAAGAAGGGTATCGAGACAGGGCGTTAAATCGGCAATCATCATTTCCCTTTATGGAGTGAACTGCTCCAGCTTCCTCCTTACACTCAACCAGCAACCTCCCCCTCTAACTGCTTACAACAGCCACAGAATTGACCCTCTGTAGCCCTAACTGTTGGTTGCTGTTAGAGTTCTGCGTTGGGGACCTTGAGGAGGCAATAGAAGAAGACTATAAACCCCTCAAGGGCAAGGGCCACGTCTTATTCATCCCCTTATTTCTGATCTGTAGCCCAGTGCCTGTGCAGAGCTGGGCAGTTATTTCCTGTATGAATGAATGAAGCCCTTAAATGAAAGAATAAATGACTATTGCAATGAAGCTAAAGATACTATACCATTTCTGTCACTGCCAATGTATGAGGTTATCTCAGGCTCTTCTGAGTCATGATCTAACCTGAGACATAGTAATAGGCGTGGCTTCCCACAAGGTATTTATAAATTGAAAATCCGACAGAGAAGGTAAGATGAACTCACAGGATAAAAGTGGGGAAACAGTTGGCTTTCAAATAAAAATGAGAAATCTTGTGAATTTTGAAGTCCCTTTGAGCCTGCCAGTAAGCTGGTGATTATCTTTTTTTATCCCCACTTTAATTTTTATCATGATTAATCACAAAGCGTCATGAGCTAAGTACAGCGGTTAACAGCACGGAACGTGGTGTCACTGTCTGGGTTTGAATCCTGGTTCCTCCACTTACTAGATAAGTTTGGACAAATTACGTAACCTCTCTGTGCCTCAGTTTTCTCATCTGTAAAATGGAGGTAGTACTAGCACCTACCTCATAGGGTTGTAATGACAACAAGTGAGTGAGTTAATATTCATAAAGAGACCAGTGCCTGGCTCACAGCAAGCACCAGCAGTGTTGTTAAATAAATAAAACCCTTACGTAGATTGCTCCACCATATGCCTCCCTGTACGTTTGATGTTAGTTGTAATGTGGGTACTTAGACTTCACTGTGGGGAACAACTTCTGTGGCCTTTTTTGTGGAAAGCCCTTGAGAGGTTTTATATCTAGGGGGCTTTGCTATAGGACCCTTTGCTCAGCACCTGTGAAATCTTGTTGTCCTTGCTGATACCTTCTAAGACGGTCATCTTTACTATGTATGGATTCCCGGCATTCTTCCTTCATAATGCCTATCCCACCATTTCTTCTTTTCCATTCTCACTGTCTCTGCTTCCTCAACCCTCTCGGACTGTTTTAACAGCCTCCTAACAGATTTTCCTGCCTCCACTCTCTTGTTTCTGCCAGTTCATCCTCAGCTCTGGGGACGCGTTAAATCTTCCTCAGCCCTTTGCACATCATTCTCACCCACCCACCTGTGCTCAGAACCCTCCACTCGCCGCTGTGCACATAGCCGTGTTCGAATTCCTTAGCTTGACTATCAAGACCTCTATAGGCAACCTTAGCCTCACTCTCCCACTTTCCTTCTCTTCTTGCCTTGAAAAACTTTGTTTTTTTGCAGCCAAATAAATCTATTCATTGTCTCCACACCGGTCATGCCTACGCCCATCCAGGCAACACCATGTCCTCTACTCCCAAGCCTGGACCGCTCTCCCCATGCCCTTGAGGCCTAAGGAAGAGACTCTAAGAAAGAACAGAAAGTGGAGATTGGGGAATATCAAAACCAGACTTTGCATTTTTAACTTGTTTCCTGACTTGGCCATGATCCCAGGAATAGAAGGATTCTCTCCCTCCTCTTCCTTCTCGAGAAGCATTAGAGTATGGTAGTTAAGAGCACGCACTCTGGCTCTGTTCCTTCCTGGCTGGGCAAGTTACTTATCTTCTCTGTGTCTCAGCTTTACTCATCAGTAAAAGGTGGGTACTAACAGTGCCTTCTGGGATAGATGTGGTGATGTGCCACACAGATCCTTAGCTCGACTATTCTCCCAACTGCAGGAGTGTTGGCTGCTCACTGCTCACACTGAGTCCCTCCCAGGAATTGCCTGCAACCAAAGGAAGCTGTATTGCCAAGATTATGCATGCCGCTGGGGCAGCCTCCATCCAGTAACGGGTCCATAGAGGGTACAAAAGTCTGGCCTCCTTGCCTTGACTGAACAACCCTAAAGGGTCATCCCAGCTTCTGATTGGGCCATAAAATCTACCGAGGCCTCTGTTGTCACTGCATCCAAGGCCTGCTTCTCTCTCTGCCCAATCCAGCTTCCTTTCCTTCCCCTCACAGGTGGTGTTCCCAAAACTACTCCTCAATAAACTGCCTGCATGCAAATCTCTGCTTCAGAGTCTGTTTCCCAGGAAACCTGACCTACGATGGTTGGTCTAAGAAAGCAGCCTCAAAAATGGGATTTTGGAGCAGTATCACTTGCTAGCTGACTGGCACACAGGACCCTATTAGTAATGGTGGCAGAACACTGAGAGCCCCTGGCATGTGGTTAGAGTGCAATTGCTAAAACTTTCGCTGGTGGCGAACTGGGACACAGGTGGATGTTAATGCACTGGGGGTGCAGCATACCAAGCGTTTCAGAGGCTCTGGTAAGTACTATTTGTAAAGATTGTAGAATGAGATGGCTGTTGCTGGGGGGTGCCAGGGGACTGATTCATTGGAGGAAGACAATGAAAGGTCCGGAATGATTAATCACCAACATAAGGCAAAGTGTAAAAGCTTGAGGGTACCTTTGGCAGCATATAAAGAGACTCTCATCTCCTATACCAGAGGGCAGAGAAAACTAAGGATCAGGCCCAGCACTTAATTATAAGAGGAACAGGACTCCAGAGAAGATTGAATTCTCAACTCCAGCAGATCTGCTACACCAAGGTCAGAGACCTGACCGGAAAGAACGGAACTCTGAGACTCTCGTGAGGCTGCAGTCAAGACATTGGTCAGGGCTGCAGCCACCTCAAAGTTCAGCTTAGACTGGAGCACCTGCTTTCGAGCTCACAACCATTGCTGCTTTTCAGACCTTAGGCAATCCTCATCCAAGTTCATTCCTATAATTGCTTTTAGGCCTTTGGACCTCTCTATGTGTGCTGATTGTCCTGTCAACATAGTAGCTGGTGATGAAAGAAAAGAGAGAGAGAGAGAGAGAGAGAGAGAGAGAGAGAGAGAG
>NW_017731608.1:617045-621695 GCF_001890085.2 Hipposideros armiger
CCCAGTTCGGATCCCACATTAGGGCCAGTATCGCTACGCCCTCTACAGCTAAGATGGTGAACAACAGCACGACCTGGAGCTGGGCTGCTGTGAGTCACCAGCGATGGTGTAGGCTGCAGCGGGGCTGCAGTAGGCTGCTGTAAGCTACCGTGAGTGGCCAGCAGCCAGCGTGAGTGGCCGGCAGCCGGCATGAGCTGCCAAGAGCCGCCATGAGCAGTCGTCCAGTGGCCAGTGACCGATCTGCCTCACCTGGGAAGAGCGTAATGATAATACCAACATGGGCCAGTGAAGCGACGTCCTCCACCTCCACAACTAGACTGAAGAACAAAAGGACAGCAACTTGGCTGTACCCCTTCCCCGATTCCCCAATGCTGTTCCCCTCCCCCAATTCCCCAATAAAATCTTTAAGACAAAGAAAAATAAAAATGGTGTGAGATTAAAATAGAAAGAGACTCATAGGCAGGGGTGATTGGCTTGATTTGTTGGTCAAGGACCTGGATGGAGAAAGATTGGAAGATCAGCAACAAGGTGGATGAACCTATGGGACTGTGCAGATGGGTAAAGATCTTACTGCATGTTAACACCCATCAAAGGTCATCCACCATGGAAGAGACACTAAATAATTAAGTAGACAAAATTTTGCAGGTATTGATATCAACTAGCCTCTGTCATTAGCCACCACAATGCTGGCATAATGGCTCATGAAGAGAATAGCCACAGCGTCAGGAACATAAGCTGTGCATGGGCCCAACAGCATGAGCTCCCACTCAGCAAAGCCCATCTAGCTACTGCTGCTGCCAAATATCAACCTACCAGCAACAGAGACCAACACTGAGCACCTTACATGGCACCATCCTTCCAGGAGAACAACCAGAACCTGATGGACAATTGATTACATTGTAACCCTTCTACTCTGGAATTAAGACATATTCCATGCATGAATTTGTCTTTCCTGGCTGCAAGGCCTCAACTAGCACCACTATCTGACAGTTTACAGAGTGTTTGATACACTGGAGCAGAATCTCACATCATGTTGTATCAGACCAAGGGACCCATAAAGGAGGTGTGGCTGTGGACACATAATCACAGGGTCCATGGGTCCAGGACATACTGGTTCAGCAGCACCCAAAAGATGCTGGCCTCACAAAGGGATGGAACTGTCTTTTGAAATTACAGTTGAGGTACCAGCTTAGAGACAACGCCCTGTGATGATGGAATGTCATCCTCTAGGATATAGTTTAGACCCTGAATCAATGACCATTACATGGTGCTGTGTCCCGAGGTAGAATTCATGAGTCTGGGGATCCACAGGTACAAGTAGGAGTGGCTCTGCTTATCAGTACTCCTAGTGACCTCAGCTCTAAGTGCCTAGAGGTCTTGGTTCCTAGAAGATTCCTTCTACCAAGGAAACAGTGATCCAATTAAGCTTTAAACCACCTGATTACTTTAAGTTTCTTGTACCCAAGAGACCAGCAGGCAAGGAAAGGAATCATCGTCCCAGCAGGAGCAACTGACCCTGATCATCAGGCGGAGGTAGTACTCCTTTTTGCTACTGAGTACTATTCCATGGTATGAATGTACCACAATTAGTTTAACCATTCACCTATTGAAGAACATGTGGGTAGTTTCCAGTTTTTTTGTCTATTACAAATAAAGCCGCTATGAATATTTATGTACAAATTCATGCATAAAAATAAGTCTTCCTTTTTTCTGGAATAAATTCTCAAGAGTGTAATTGCTGGGTTTTAAGTCCATTTTTAGTTTTAAAAGAAACTGGCAAACTATTTTCCGGAATTGCTCTACCATTTTATATTCACACCAACAATGTATGAGTGATTTAGTTTCTCTGCATCCTTACCAGTATTATCACTATTTTTCATTTTAGCTCAGTTTACTTTTATTTATATTAATACTTTATTTATTTATATTATTCTTCTATTTATGGCAAATGATACTGGTTTTGCTTTTAGATCAGCGATATAAAATTTTATTTTAAAATAAATTGTCTTAAAAGGTAAGTTGAAACAAAGGAAAATATTAAGTGACAGTTCCAGGGTACATGTTGATGGTAAAAATCATGAACTTGGGGCATAAATGTGTGAAGTTTAGGAAACCCTGTGACAATTGATCTATATTATAGGTTAAATGGAGTTTTGTGGCCCAGCTATTTCATTTAGGTGAAAAATATTCCAAACAATTTATCCACAGGAAAATTTTGAAACATATGTTGGAATCCACTCTTACTAACTTATATTGCTTCATTCTTTCAGAGTATGTTCTATGTTACCTACTGAACTAGAAACTCCACAAGGAGGGCCAGCCGAGTGGCTCAGTTGGTTAAGAGCTCGCTCAAGAGTGTGAGCTCTGAGCAACAGCGGCTCGAGTCCCGGCCCGAACTGAGCTGCCACTGAGCTGCCACTGAGCTGCCAACAGGTGGCAGGATGGCTCAGCTAAAAAATAAAAAATAAAATAAAAAACACAAGAAACTCCACAAGGACAGGGCCCTATGTTACACCTCTTATAATCCAGCACCTAACACAGCAACAAGTGCTTCATGATTATGTAAGAGTAAGGTAGGAATTCCTGAGACTATTTGAAATTCCTTATTGTGACAGATTGTTACATTGGCAGCCCAGTGAACCATGTTCCCTGGTACTTAAGCCCTTGAGGAGTACCTTCACTGTAGCGCACCACACTGACTCCATATTCATCCAGAGCCTTGGACATTAGCAAGTGTGATACAAGCAGAGGCTTGATAAGTGCTTGCACATCAGGGCTTGTCCTCTTGCAATGAAAGAGGAACCCAGCTGCCACACGGGAAGAAAATCGAGACTATCTTGCTAGAGAGAGAGAGACCACGTGGAGATGCACAAGGCCATGGGCGGAGAACTGAAGTGCCCCCGTC
This sequence comes from Hipposideros armiger, assembly GCF_001890085.2. Classification (NCBI taxonomy): domain Eukaryota; kingdom Metazoa; phylum Chordata; class Mammalia; order Chiroptera; family Hipposideridae; genus Hipposideros; species Hipposideros armiger. The sequence goes on from NW_017731608.1 coordinate 619,951, forward strand.
AAGTTCTCAACTGAATGTGGGCACCTTAGTGACCTCAGCCAACAACACGTGGGGGCGCAGCTGCTCAGCCAGGCCATTGAGTCATGAGAAATAAATCACTTTTGTTTTAAGCCATTGAGTTTTGGCTTAAATGGTTGGTTACATTAGCAATAGATAATGGATACACTTATGCTGCCTAGGCTGGGGGAAAGAGGTTCCTTTAGCAATTGGATCAATGAGTCCATGATGATTGGTTTTAGACACTTGTAGGAAACTGAAAGGGCATAAGCCGAAGAAAAATAGAAAGAGGACAGGAATGAATACAGTCAGAACGGGCTTACTTATTAAAAGTTCAGGATGTTTACTTATTTATTATTTTTAGCTGAGCCATCCTGCCGCCTATTGGCAGCTCAGCAGCAGCTCAGCTCCGGCCGGAAATTGAACCGCTGTTGCTCAGAGCTCACACTCTTGAGCGAGCTCCTAACCAACTGAGCCACTCAGGCAGCCTAAAAGTTCAGGATGTTTAAATCAAGGAACCGTAACATTTAAGAACCTAAATTCTTCATGATCGCTTAGGCCAGGGATGACTAACATGTGGCCTAGATATCATCTCCCCTCATTTCCATGTCATGGCAGACATCACCAAGCGATCACAGAACGCTTTCCTAATGAACTTAGCATAACCTGAATCTTTCTCAGCACGGCCTTCCTGATAGCCACTAACTATTGTAATTAACCAGACTTGGCACAGGATGTAAAACCAATTTCCACCTCCGACCTCTACCACAATTATTTTACTGATACATGAACCTAGCACCTAAGAGATGTACAATCTTTGCAGAGCTAGTCACAGAGCTGAAAAATAGCAATGTTAGGACTAAACCCCAGGACTCCTGAAGAGCTTTGGAATTGGTCAAACCTGGGTTCAAGGCCAGGCTCTGCCACTTATTAGTTAGGTGATCTAGCTTAAACAAGTTATTTAACCTCTCAGCAGCTCAATTTCTTCATTAGTAAACAGGGATAATATTTGTGCCTCACAAAGTTGTTGTAAGAATTAAATGAGTTCATATATTCTACATGAAAATGCGACCACCAGGCCTGGCACACTGGGCTCTCAGAGCACAATGATTCCCCCCAAAATAGCCAGGAGTGCCTGGAAGGGAGAATTTAGTGCACTAAACCTGACCCATGGGAATGATCAAAGGAAAACTCAACGTTCTTTGTTCACAGCAGAGAAGGTGTTTGGTCGGCTTCAGAACCAATGGAGAGGCCTGGCCAGTGAAGAAGCAGCAAGTGGGGAGGGGAGCACCCAGAAGAAAAGTCTCTTTTCTCTGGTGTTGGGGTGGCAGCTATAAGTCACTCTTTAATCTACCAGTGCCACTCCCCATACCATCATAATTGTCTAATAATTTTGCCATTTATCTAAGATATGAGAACTGGGGGCTGAGAATGTGACACGGAAGCCCTGGTCTTCACAAAACTTTCTCAGCAAAGCAGAAGTTGTTTTCCAGATTTAGGTCTCATTCTTTCTGCTTGGATCACTCCTGCAGCAACATGAAAACACCCTGAGCCTCCTTGTTCTCTCCTCCCCGAGTCTTTTTTTTTTTCTTAAGATTTTTTTTTATTGAGGAATTGGGGGGATGGGAACAGTGCTGGGGAATTGGGGGACGGGGAACAGACAAGTTGCTGTCCTTTGTTCTTCAGTCTAGTTGTGGAGGACGTTGCTTCACTGGCCCAAGTTGGCACCATCATTGTGCTCTTCCCAG
>NW_017731608.1:625200-628946 GCF_001890085.2 Hipposideros armiger
GTCGCCGGTTCAATTCCCACATGGGCCAATGAGCTGTGCCCAAGCTGAGCTGATGCTGAGCTGCCAACAGGTGGCAACATGGCTCAGCTGGTGATAGTGCGTGCTCCTAACAACAAGATTGCCTATTCGATGGTGGGTTACGCTCACCCGCAACTAAGACTGAACTCAGCACCTTGAGCTGAGCTGCCACCCTAATGGCTCAGTGGCTAGAGCATGTGCTCTTAACAACAAGGCTGCCAGTTCAACTCCTGCATGGGATGGTGGCTATGTCCACCCACAACTAATTGAACACAGCACCTTGAACTGAGCAGCGCGACTGGACTTGGAGCTGAGCTTGCTGCGCTCTCCACAACTAAGATTGAAAGACAACAATCTTGGCTGTTCCTCTTCCCCAATTTCCCAACACTGTTCCCCTCCCCCAATTCCTCCATTAAAAAAATTTTTTTAATAAATAAATAAAATATTTTTTTTAAAAACTAAGACCTAATCATAGGACTTTAGAATACTTCCTCCCTCCCAAACCTTATCCCACATTACTAAAGACCTATTTACTACAGTTTCTTTTACCCAGTACATGAGTCTACCTATCAAAAAAATTACAAGGCATACTAAAAGGCACAAACAAAACAAAACAAAACAGAACTAAAACAGCTTGAAAAGATATAGCATGCATCAGAACCAGACTCAGAGATGGCAGAAATGCTGGGATTATTGGATTGGGAATTTACAGCTATGATTAATATGCTAAGGGCTCTAATGGATGAAGTAGACAGCATGCAAGGACAGATGGTCAGCTCACTCAAGAGTGCGAGCTCTGTGCAACAGCAGTTCGATGCCCAGCCTGAGCTGAGCTGCTGCTGAGCTGCCAACAGGTGGTAGAATGGCTCAGCTAAAAAAAAAAAAAAAAAAAAAAAAAAGAACAGATGGTCAATATAAGCAGAAAGATGGAAGTTCTAAGAATGAATAAAAAAGAAATGCTAGAAGGCCGGCCAAGTGGTGCATTGCTTAGGAGTTAGCTTGAGACGCCAGCTCTGAGCAGCAGGGCCCCGGTTCAGATCCCACATGAGGGCCAGTGACACTGCCCTCTACAGCTAAGATGGTGAACAACAGCTCCACCTGGCGCTGGGCTGCTGTGAATTGCTGGCGACAGCATAGGCTGCAGTGGGGCTGCAGTGGGCTGCCATAAGCTACGGTGAGTGGCCAGCAGCCAGCGTGAGCGGCTGGCAGCCGGCATGAGCTGCCAAGAGCCGCTGTGAGCGGCCGTCCAGAGGCCGGCAACTGATCTGCCTCACCCGGGAAGAGCACAATGATCATACCAACATGGACCAGTGAAGCGACGTCCTCCACAACTAGACTGAATAACAAAAGGACAGCAACTTGTCTGTTCCCCTTCCCCAATTTCCCAACGCTGTTCCCCTCACCCAATAAAATCTTAAAAAAAAATGCTAGAGATCAAAAACACTGTAACAGAAATGAAAAATGCCATTGAGAAGCTTATTAGTAGACTGGACCCAGCTAAGGAAAAAACCGCTGAGCTTGAGGATATCTCAATAGAAATGTCCAAATTGAAATGTAAAGAGAAAAAAGTATTAGAAAAACAGAACAGAATATCCAAGAACTGTGGGACAACCACAACAAGAGAAAAAACAATAGAGAAAGGGACAGAAGAAATATTTGAAGCAATAACAACTGAGAATTTCTCCCAATTAATGTCAGATACCAAACCACAGATCAGGAAACCTCAGAGCACACCATGCAGGATAAATGCCAAAAAACTAAATCTAGGCTTATTATATTCAAACTGCAGAAAATCAAAGATAAAGAAAAAAATCTTTTAAAGAGCCAGAGGGGGAAAATACCTTGCCCCTAGAGGAGCAAACCTAAGAAATACATCCAACTTCTCCTAAAAATCCATACAAGCAAGGAGAGAGAAAAGTGAAATATTTAAAGTGGTGAAAGAAAAAATAGCAACCTGGAATTCCATGCCCTATAAAATTATCCCTCAAAGTAAAGGAGAAACAAAGACTTTCTGAGACAAACAAAAAATGGAGGATTTTGTGGATAGTAGACTTGCCTTGCAAGAATATTAAAAGAAGTTCTTTAGTGAGAAAGAAAGTAATATAGGTAAAAAAAAACAAAAAAACAACAACTTACGTTTACATAAAGAAAGGAAGAGCATTGGAGAAGGAACAAGTGAAGGTACAGATACAAGGAATAGGATATGAGAGAGGATACAAATTACTAAGATAAGAAATGATNCCAGCAACTCATGGCAGCCCAGCTCCAGGTTGAGCTGTTGTTCAGCATCTTAGCTGTGGAGGGCAGTGTCATTGGCCCTCATATGTGGGATCCGAACCGGGGCCCTCTGGCATCCCAAGCCAGCTCTTAACCAATGCACCACTCGGCCGGCCCTCCTCCCCGAGTCTTTGAGGAGCACCCCAAACCCCCATTCCACTCACATCCCCCTCAACCTGACACTTTATTAGCTTAAGGGCCTGACCAGGTCCCATATCCATGCCAGGTCGTGAGGTCTCAGGTGAGAAGCCAGCAGGCTGGCACACACCGATCCACCCACCTAGGGGAGCACCACAGCACACACTCACCTCAGTTAATCTTGAAGAAGAGAGTCCTAGTCTTGCTGAAGGAGGCCAGCCTTCCCATAATTCTTCCCTACTCCAGGCAGGATTCTTTGGTTGCAAGCAACAGAAACAGCCTTGACTAATTTAAGCAAGGGGATATATTGGGAGGAGGAGTCCAGTATACAGAATCAGGAGACTGCTGAGAATGAGGCTGGAAAAGCTGGGAACAGTGACAGCCAAGACACCCTGGAACAGGAGCTAGTCAACCATCTTGTAAGAACAGTGCTTCTTGCACAACCTTATTTTATCCTTCTGCCATTCTGATTCAGAATCCCAAGTCCTTGAATCTGATTGGCTTGGCTTGAGTAAAATGTCCTCTCCTTCACCATGTTGATTCACAGCCCAACTGAGACTGCAACCAATTAACCAGAGGCAATTGTCCAAAGCTAAACTTGGGGCTGTCACCAAAAGAAGGGAGCAGGATGTTGGACAGCCAAAGACTACATGTGTCCAAAGCACCCCCAGTCTCTCCCCGCTGATACAATCCATTTTAACCACCAAGATTCCAGGCGCTATGTATGAAGAAAGATTGGCAGAACTGTAAACTAAAGCTGTTGATAAACAGTACTGAAATCAGCTGAAGGAAGCTCATTTTGAAAGGAAATGGGCTTTTGAGGTCAGAACACCTGAGTTCCAGTACCAGCACTGCTACTAATTGTGACCTCTGTTTCTTCATCTAAGCGGTGGGATAAGCAATGATCTAACCAGCAGGTCATTTTAAGCATCCAAATAGGTAATGAACTTGAAGGCACTTCAAAGGCTGTGAAACATGCAAACTTGAAGGGCTATTATTGGTCTGTTTGAGTTTTTATAATTTTACAGATCGCATCATATCAACTACTTAACCTGAGATTGCATTTGCCCAGAAGCAAGCGCAGCTCTGACCTTAGCTGGCAGCCAGGCAGCAGTGAAGTGAGATGAAGGAGGGGGAGCCCTGCAGGTAATGCAGTGGGCAGTCTTATTTCAGGCTATTTTGCAATGCAATAATCTTGAGGAAATATTAGGATGCAGTTCATAGAGAGTTCTTACTAACTCAGAAAAATCAACTCCAGTGAGAGCCAAGAAATAGAAAACTGCCAGGGTGTAGGAAATAGCCATTTGGAAGAA
>NW_017731608.1:633931-648902 GCF_001890085.2 Hipposideros armiger
ATTTTGCTACTGTTATGAATCGTAATGTAAATATCTTTTTGTTTTCCGATGGTCTTAGGCGACCCCTGTGAAAGGGTCATTCGACCCCCAAAGGGGTCACGACCCACAGGTTGAGAACCACTGCCCTAGACTAAATAAACCAATTATTTGAAAGACACAATCTGCCAAAACTCACACAAGAAGAAACAGACAATCTGAATAAGCCTATGTGTATTAAACAAGTAAAATAATTAATTAATAACCCTCCAAAACTGAAAGCACCAGGCCCAGATGGGTTCACTGTTGCACTCTTCCAAACATTTAAGAAAGAAATTACACCAATTTTGTAAAATCTCTTTCAGAGGATAGAAGCAGAGGAAATATTTCCTAACTCATTCTATGAGGCTAGCATTACCCTCACACCAAAACAAAGACATTACAATAAAACTACAAACCAGCATCTCTCATAAATGTAGATGCAAAAATTCTCAACAAAATACTAGCAAATCTAATCTAATAATGTATAAAAAGAATTATACACCATGACCAAGTGGGATTTATCCCAGGTATGCAAGGCTGGTTCAACATTTGAAAATCAATTTAAAATAATCCATCATATCAACAGGCTAAAGAAGAAAACTCACATGATCATATCAACAGATGAAGAAAAAGTATCCAACAAAATCACTCATTCATGATAAAAATAAACTCTCAGCAAATTAGGAATAGAGGAAAATTTCCTCAATTTGATAAAGAACGTCTGCCAAAAACCTACAGGTAATATCATAGATAATGGTAAGAAACTAGAAGTTTTCCCACTAAGATCAGGAACAAGGCAAGGATGTCCTCTCTTTCTATTCCTCTTTAATATTGTACTGAAAGTCCTGGCTAATGCAATAAGACAAAGAAAGGAAATAAAAGGTATACAGATTAGAAGGGAAGAAATAAAACTCTCTTTGTTCACATATGATATGATTGTCTATGTAGAAAATCTGAAAGATTCAACAACAACAACAAAAAATCCTGGAACTAATAAGCAATTATAGCAAATTTGCAGGATACAAGATTAATACACAAAAGTCAATCATTTTTCTACATGCCAGCAATGAACAAGTAGAATTTGAAATTTAAAACATAACATCATATATATTAACACCCCCCAAAAAATAAAATACTTAGATATAAATCTAAAAACATATGTACAAGATTTATATGAGGTAAATATATGAGGAACAGAATAGAGAGTCAAGAAATAGACCCCACATAAATATAGCCAACTTATCTTTGATGAAGGAGCAAAGGCAATACAATGGAGACAAGATAGTCTTTTCAAAAAATGGTGCTGGAACAACTGGACATCCACATACAAAAAAAATGAATCTAAACACAGATCTTACAACAAAAATTAACTCAAAGTGGGTCATAAAGTAGCTAAGATACGTGAAAAAAAAATAGAGCATAGACCTACATGTAAAATGCAAAACTATAAAATTTCTAGAAAATAACATAGGAAAATAATCTTGGTTTTGGCAATGACTTTTTAAATACAACGCCAAAAGCACGATCTATGAAAGAAATATTTGATGAGCCAGACTTCACTAATATTCAAAACTTCTGCTCTGTGAAAGACACTGTGACAATAATGAAAAGAGAAGCTACAGACTGGGAGAAAATACTTGCAAAATACACATCTGATAAAGACTGTTACTTAAAATACAAAGAGCTCTTAAAATTCAACAATAAAAAAACGAACAACCTGATTAAAAAATGGGCCAAAGACCTTAACAGATATCTCCCCAAAGAAGATATACAGATGGCAACAAGTACATGAAGAGATGCTTTGTATCGTGTCGTTAGGGAAATGCAAATTAAAACAATGAGAGACCACCATACATCTATTAAGATGACTAAAATCCAGAACACTAACCACACAAAACACTGCCAAGGATGTGGAGCAACAGAAACTCCCATTCTGGTGGGAACACTCATTGCTGGTGGGATACAAAATGACACAGCCACTTTAGAAGACAGTTTGGCGGTTTCTTACACAACAAAACATACTCTTACAATACGATCCAACAATCACTCTCGTTGGTATTTGCCCAAAGGAGATGAAAATGTATGTCCACACAAAACCCTACACACAGATGTTTGGAGCAGCTTTATTCGTAATTGCCTAAACTTGGACGCAATCAACATGTTCTTCAGTAGGTGAGAGGATAAATAAACTCATACATCCAGACAATGGAATATTATTATTTTGCACTAAAAAGAAATTTCTATCAAGCCATGAAAAGACAGGGAGGGACTTTAAATGCATATTACTAAGTGAAAGAAGCCAATTTGAAAAGGCTACATACTATATGATTCCAACTATATGACATTCTGCAAAAGGCAAAACTATGGAAAGAGTAAAAATATCAGTGGTTGCCAGAGGCTGGGGGGAGGACGGGATGAATAGGCAAAGCACAGAGGATTTTTAGGGCAGTGAAACTATTCTGTATGACACTCTAATGGGACACATGTCGTTATATATTTATCAAAACCAATAAAATATACACCACCAAGAGTGAACCCTAATGGAACCTATGGATTTGGGGTGATGATGTGTCAGTGTAGGTCTGTTAATTGCAACAAATGGGGAGAAGGCAGGAGGTATATGGGAAAGCTCTAAACTTTCCACCCAGTTTTGCTTCAAATCTAAAACTGGTCTAAAAAATAAAGCCTAGTCTTTAAAAATCCAGGTAAGAGATGATGGTGGCTTGGATGGTGGCTTGTTGAGGTGGGGAGAAGTGGTTGGATTCTGGGTATATTTTGAAAAAAGAGCCAGCAGAATTGCCAGTTGATTGGATGTGGAGTATGAGGGCAAGAGGAGATTCAGCCTACAGCCTAGATAAGATGACACAGGACAAAGACCTCACACAATGCCAAGCACATATTAGATATTCAGAAAACACCAAAATCTCATCAAATTTCAGAAGAAATGATGGTTTTAAGCAAGGTAATATCTTAATTAGGTAACTCGTGGGGGTAGGGTTCGGGACAAACAAGGAACTCAAAGAAGAGGAGGGCCAGGCTTTAGTCAACTCAAATAAATCCTCTTTTATATGCATATTTTCCTGTGGTCAGCAGCTCAGTTCTGGAAGGAGGAGATAAGTGGAGGAAGAACAGAATAAAACAAGAATGATTCAGGGCCGGCCGAGTGGCACGATGGTTGGGAGCTGGCTTGGGATGCCAGAGGGCCCTGGTTCGGATCCCACGAATGAAGGCCAGTGACACTGCCCTCCACAGCTAAGATGATGAACAACAGCTCGGCCTGGAGCTGGGCTGCTGTGGGTCGCCAGCGACGGCGTGGGCTGCAGCCCCTGTGGCAGTGGGTTGTCGTGGGCTGCTGTGTGTGGCTGGTGGCCGGTGTGAGTGGCCAGCAGCCAGCATGAGCGGCCAGCGGCCGCGGTGAGCAGCCGTCCAGAGGCCGGTGACTGATGTGCCTTGCACGGGAAGAGCGCAATGATGGTACCAACTTGGGCCAGCGGAGCAGTGTGCTCCATGGCTAGACTGCGGAACAAGACGACAGCGGCTTGTCTGTTCCCCTTCCCCCAATTCTCCAGCACTGTTTCCATCCCCCCAATTCCCCAATTAAAAAAAAAAAAAGATTCATCCTCAGGCCGGTACATAATAACTCCACAGGTAACAATTAGTCATCACAGTGGCAATATTAGCTAGACAGGTGGAACGTTCTATTTTTTGAAGCCCCATGTTAGGCCAGCCTCTTCATGGCAGCGGTTTCAGTATAAGGTAAATGAGGAGATTTGAGTAGAGGTGTGAAGAAAAGCAAAAGGATCAATTCCCAAAGGATACAATTCTACTTTAGCTGGAACATTCCCATCATTTTTGAGTCCCTACTATGCATTAGGCACACATATTTCTCTAATGCTGAAATCAGCCCAGCAAGGTAGATATTATTGTGTCCCATTTTACAGATGGAAACAGTAAGGCTTATACAAGGCTATCACAAGCTAAGGAGTCATGAACCTGAGTTCAAACCCAAGCCTGTAAGTCTCCAAAGCTCATGCACGTGCCACACTGCTTCACCTTTGTTTTAACAACAGAGAACCTTCACTGAGCACTTAACCTTACGCCAGGCCATGGTGTTCTAAACCTGTTTATATAAACTATTATCTCCATTTTACAGATGAGGAAATTGCGGCTTAGAGAAGTTAAGAAACTCCCTGTAAACCTCAGTTGGTTAGTTAAAGCCCAGGAAGTGTTATTCTAAGTTGCAGGGTCGAGCCATTCTCATGTTTTATTTATTTTATTTTAAAGGGTTTTTAAAAATATAATGGTAATACAGAGGGTACCCAAAAAACGTATACTGAGTATTACTGAGTAAAAACGTATACAGATTTTAAGAAAGAAAAAAAAACATTAAAATTACGGTGATAGTAACCACTTTGAGCATCTCTTGTAACTGCAGAAGTCAAACATGACCTGTATTCATCTTTTGTTATCGGTATATTACAAATGTAAAAAGAGTATTACAATTTTAATACAGTTTTTTTTCTTTCTTAAACTGTGTTTACATATTTTTGGCACCCTCAGTATATGGTAACAATTTTAGAAAATACAACAAAGAATCATGGATAATTCTACCATTCTGAGATAACCATGATTATCATTTTGGTGGATAACATTTTAATCTTTTTCCTATAAACACACACACACACACACACACACACACACACACAATTTTTTACAAAAATGAGATCATATTTTGTTTGCTTTTAACGTGTCCTTCACTGTCTCACTTATAGTATGCTGACAACATCTTTCTGCTTTAAATATTTTCTATAGTGGTGACTTTTTACTGTCTTGGATCATGTACCTATTTGAGACTCCATAAGAACCTTCCCTTCCATCCAAAATGTGTACACATATACACACACACACACACACACACACAATTTTGCATATAATTTCAGACAGTCCCTGAACCAGAGACCCTAACTGAGAGCCTCATTTCTACATCATTTCTAATGCCTGAGTAATATTCCATCGCGGAAAGATGCCCTATCCGTTCTTGAATCAACATAAATCAGTCCCCTATGGTTGGACATTTAGATTATTTCCAATTTTCCACTATGATAAACAATGTTGTGATGACTATTCTTATGGCTAAATCTTTGAGGATAACCCCATTTATCTCCTTGGGATCAATTACAAGAGCACAATCATTTTTAAGGCTTTCGATAGTGTTTCCAAATTGCCCTCTAGAAAGGTTTGTTTCTATTTACACTCCCACCAGCAGTGTCTAAGAGGGCCCATTTCCCCACATCATTGCTCATATCTGGTCTTATAAAACACTATATTTTGCACCTTTTTAACCCTGGCTCAGAACTTTTCTTTCTCTTTCTGCTGCATTGAAGACAGCAATTTCTGGCTCAAGGAACTGGAAACAGCAGTTTTGGGGGAAGACCCCACGTTAGGAATTGCTGCCTTTTCCCGCTTCAATAAAGCCCCAAAGGCTGTGGTTTCCTAGATTTGGCAGAAGACCTTTCTTTGCAAATCTCTTTGCCCTTGTCTTCGGTAAGAAAAGCATCACTGGGTGGGAAGAAACACACAGGCTAACCTTTTTTTTTTTTTTTTTTTAATCTTGGTTGATTTTTAAACATTTATATTATGAAATGTTTGTCCCCAAAGGAACTGAGAGGGTTCCTTTTAGTAGATCTTAAAATTCATAGACAAGTAATTCTGTGATGTGACTGCTCCTTCTCTCCCACTTTAGATAGCCAAATCTGGCTCCTGATATATAAAATATACTGGGGGGAAAAAAAAACAACTTAAGTTTGGCTTGAGATCTCCACAAGAGTGGTTATAAGGACAAATGTCTTGCATATAGTAGGCACTCAATAAATGTTTGCTCAATTGCCCTGGAAGATGTGGACACACACTCTGGAGTAATAGGAGATTTCGTGTACGTGTTTAACTACTAAAGCTTTCATTAACTGTGGCAGTGTTAAATACAGTCGGTACTAATGATGGGGAGTGGTGACCTGAATACACCAAAACAGAGGGAAATCCCAGATCAGCTCTGTTGAGTCTTGAAATGCAGTCCATGGTTTCTTTCTTTCTTTTTTTTTTTCCCCTGTAACAGTTGTACCTTTCCAGTTCTGTCCGGCTTAGGTAAATATTACAATGAGCTTACCCTCCTCCATGAGCCTACAGACCGAACCTGCTGTGCAAGGCAGTCATTGGGCTAAATTTTAAAGTCACCAAAGAAATTTGAATGTGAACGTATTAAATGATATAAAGGGATTATTATTAATATATTAAGTGTGATATCGATCTTTTATTAGCTATGTAGGGATATGTTCCTTTTTGAAAAATATACCCTGAAATTAACAAATAAATAAAAGTTATCTTGAACCATCAGCAAAAGGGATAATAAAGATTTGACTACATTATAGCAATAACTACTATTTCCTGGAAGTTTTTGTGCAAACCAGTTTAGATATATTTACTCGAATCCTCACAGCAAACTTCGGCAGGGCTGGTATCATTATCCCAATTTTACAGATGAATAAACTGAGGCTCAGAGGCAGTGGTGACTATCCAATGTTTCTGCCCCAATTCTGCTTCAGGGAAACCCCCTCCTTCATTGGCTACTGCCATGATGAAACCAACAGTCAAAGCAGCCTGTCCTCCTGCCCAGAGGGTGGTGTGGAGCCCAGGCCTCTCCTGTAATCCTCGGCCTACATGGAGTAATACTCAGACCAGCAATGGTAGATGCTCTGAAGAGCTCAGCCCTTTCTGAGGTTGGGAACTGTGGCTTTTCTGTCCATTCTGTGAGCTGCCCCTGTTGAAGGCAGCCACAGTTGGTTTCTACTGCGCGCAACCAAAGACTGTTGACTGACCCAGAAATATCATCTGACTTGCCCCAGACTGCCATGCTAGTAAACGGCAGAGTGAGGATTTGGACCCAGGGCTGTCTGATGTTCTCAAAGGACATGCATCAGGGGTCAAGTTCAAGCTACTTCCAAGTCCTGACTTTCACTTTCCTTGCCATCAGCTTCTTGCCTGTAAAATTCTTACCCACTCACTTCCATGTCTCCCTACCTACAGGGGTGTAACAGTACATTACTACACTAATACAACTACACCCCCATGCTGGGTACCTAGTGTTTAATTCAGTGATCGCTTTAATCCATATTCCCCTAGACTAACAAGCTATTACTGCTACTCACACTATCTCTTTGTTAATAGAACACCACTGAAGGGGAGGCATGAACAGGTCATCTGGTTTAACCTCCTGCCTCAAAGAAATGCTGCCCTAGAATCAATAGAATTCAGTTACGTGACAGGAGTCATTTTTGCCATCCGTGTTGCCACAAGTCTACTGATTACTGCCAGCCTCACGAAGCACCATGTGCTATTCTAAAATCAGAATGTGCAAGTCCTAAAAAGACAGACTGCGAGAGAGAGCCTCAGAGCCCCTGAGGGTGGTGAGAAGACCACAGGCTCTGCAGTCGGAAAGACCCATCTCATACTAGGTGTGTGACCTTGGACAATCATTTACCTTCCCTGAGCCTCAGTTTCCTCATCTGTAAAACGAGAATCATAACAATGGTACCGTACCAACCTCCCAGTCCTTGAGATGCGTGTATCAGATGACAAAGTGAAAGTGCCTGATACGCTGGAGAAGCCAACAAAGCCAATGCTTCGCTTCCTAAAGAATTTAGGACAGTTGATCGCTTATTCCTATTTTTAAAGATTTCCAAGGAAGGAGAAACCATAGCATCCCTTGGTAGCTAGTGCCTGTGTTTCACAATCCACTTAGATGATGTGTGAATATAGCGCAGAGGCCCACATCCAAGGAGGCTGGCGGAGGCTGGGAGGCTGCCAAGCAGCTTGCTGGACCGCTACCCATCCTCTCCCTTCCCCCGCCACTGCCTCCTAAATATATATATTAGCTTAGCCATCCTTCACAGGCCAACCTCCTCTTGGAAACCCTCTCTGGTTTCAAAATGTTTTCGGTCTTCTAACCACTATAACACCTGTTGGCTGTAACATTCTTCAAGCATTTATGAAAAACAGGCTGGTACGATAACTATTTTAATTACCTAATTAGGTAATTCAATAAATGTATATTGGATGCCTTCTACATTTCCTAGACACTTCTACAGTGTCCTAGGCATTGGGCATACAGCAATGAATAAAACAGATGAGGCCCCTTGCAGCCTCATGAAGCTCACATTCTAGCAGAGGGAAGGGGGACAGAAAATAAGTATAGATTATGTCTGCTGACCAAAAGTGCAGTAAAGGAAATCTAGAACAGGACAGGGCAGGCGGCTGTTCTGTGCAGGAGGAATGGCGAGGCCTGGCCCCGGCCTAGCTTGCACCAGCTCCTTCTCATCCCCTGCGCCCTCACACAGGCTTTCTCTCAGCTTGTTGAATTCACCCCACTCCTTCCTGCCCCAGGACCTTTGCATGCACCTTTGGTTGGAACACATGTTCCTCCCTGTAGCACCTTGTTAACCCCCTCTTTTGGATGATGTGACATTGGAGCAGAGACTGGAAGGAAGTGAGGGGGCTTCTTATATGTGCTTGGCTTCTCTGGCAAACTATAAGCTCCTGGAGGGTAAGAGGAGGCAGTGGCGAGTTAGAGATGGAAGCTCTGGAGTGGGGATGACCTGGTTCAAATCCCTGCCCTACCACACCCTAGATGTATGACCAGTTCCTCATTTCTCCAAGCCTCAGCCTCTTCTCCTGGGAAACAGAGAAAGAAGAGCATTTATCTCGTAGGAATATTAAGACGGTTCAATGGAATCATGAATGTAGTGTTGGGCACCAAAGGTGAATTTACCCTGAAGCTAATGAAACATCAACTCCCCCACCCCCGACACACACACACACACACACACACACACACACACACACACACATTTGCATGAGCCCCTTCCAATGCCCTCAGAGGGGCCCTAGCAATGAGTGTACGTGGTCGTGTGTTTCTGTAAAATATGTTAACAGGAATCAGTTAAGACAATGGTCTCTTCCCACTATGACTGCCCTCCTGTCATACTCCCCCTTGTGTCAAATGGCACTGGAGAGGGGGCGGGCCTTTGATAGTCGTAATTCTGTAATCTTTCTAAAGAGTGTCCCTCCAAAGTGCATAAACTTCAGGCCTCACAAAACTTGAACCCGCTCCTTCCTGGTACAAGGTGGCAGCCACTGTGCTCGAGACTGGACATCTTTGCCTCTCTCCCAGTATCCAGTCGGGTGACCAGCACAGAGCAGGTGTTCAGTGGTTGTCTTATGATTGAAGACACGCTGGAGATCTATAGCCTCTAACACAAGGGGCATTAAAATGCCAACCGCCCTCCCTTCCCTCTTCCCATCCCACCCACTCCCCCCAAAAAATTGTTGGAGGACTGTCAGGACAACTGAGAGATTTCTAGACGTAACCACATTAGGAGGAAAGGAGCAGAGCAAGCTTTCCAGGAAAGTCAATCTCCTGTCCTCTTGGGGGGCATGGTTGAGTTCACCATCTCCAGGGTGCTGAGGGCTGTGGGCAGGTGCTGGGGTAGTACCACCACCCCCACCTGGAAGAGGAGGCTCTGGGGAACAAGATAACACACCTCCCAAGGGATCCCCAACTGTGAAGCCCTGTACTCAGACATCAGGACACTTTGGGCCTTCCTGAGTCATCACCCAGACCGGCCCCAAGGTCTGGCAGTTTTTATATTCAAGCTGAAACGCTCTTGAAATTGACACCCAGCACGGGAATGCGCGGGAACAGCTCATGCCCACCTTCCAAAAGAAAACCTTCTCCCTACTTGAAAGCAGTTATAAAATCACATCTCAGTCTTTTATTTCCCAGGCAAATGATGCCAATTACTAATACCAAAGGGAAGGAACGTGACTCATTGATGTTCCCAGCTCTGACGGCTGATTGCCATAAATTCCCTGGTCCCTAGAGTTCACTCCGCCTTCTCCTCTCTGACGGTTCTCTACAGTCATCCCCCAGAAAGACACCCTCTCTTCTTGCTTTTCTCCAGGAGACTTCTGGAAGGACTTGCCAAGGCCCACCGGTCCATTTGCAAGGTCACAAAAGCCTTTGCTCACCACCCCCCAGCACCAACCCCCCCCTGCCCAGACTCAGAAAAGGACATGATTTTAATGTCCTTGTGTGTATTTCTGTATCTACAGGCACACTTATTTCTAGTATCTATGAAACAGAATCTTTGTCCATCCTCCTCTGTCCCTGGTCCTACCCACAATCCTCTCCTGCCTTCCCCAGGGTTGGGTATCCCATTCATAAACTCAGTGGAGTTAATTCCTCTTTTGTCATCATTCAAAGCACACAACAGCAACAGGCAGAAGCATATTCGCCTGGGACATCTCACTGAAGGGACATCCTACCCAGCACTGGCCCTGTGAGCCCTTGGCCTCAGCCTCCCCTCTGCCTTCCTGCCCAACCCCCAAAGTGAGAGTGAGATTCTGAATTCACAAAAGCACTTGCTCTTTTTTTGAGGGGAGGAGGGAGAACTTTGGATGACTTTTAAGTCATTGTCATAATATATGGAACTTACGGTCAACAGTACACATATCATCTAAAAGTGTGTTTGTGTCTTAGTGAAAATGGGGGGCTACTTTACTGTAATAGTTTCACCCTAACTTTCTGAAACAGTCTCAATGGCTGGGCTTTTTTTTTTTAATTAGGTAGTTTGTGAAATGTGTAATTAAATGTGATTGAAATGTATAGCTTTGTATATACTAAAAAAACAAATAAAAAATTTCTTTTGTCAGCCCATGTGCTCTACTTTGGGATTTGGAAAACATGATCCCTGTAACAGGAGAACACTGTATCCTCAAGTCAGGCAGCTTTTGTTTATGGATTCAAGAAGCTGAGACTGGGCTGGATGCAAAACTACTTTGAAAAGACCTTTCACTATACAGATGCAAGCATTTATCATCTTCATCATCATCTCACCATTATTAGCAATAGTAAGTGGATCAGGGGGATCTTTTCAAATGCAAATCTAATCACACTGTGCCTTTCCTCCAAGGCCTCCCACAGCTCTTAGGACAGAAGCCAGCGCTGTACCACAGTCCTCCAGGGCCTGCACGGCCTGGCCCGCCTCACACTGGCTCCCTTGCATTCCCCGTGCACTGCACCCACATAGGCTTTCTCTCATCTCGTCCAAGTCACCATACTCCTTCCACCAGCCCCAGGACCTTTGCATGCCCCTTTCAGCTGGAACACTTGACTCTCCCTACCTCACCTGGTTAACCTCCTTTTTGTTTCTATATCAGAGTAATCACACTTGTTCAAGGAAGCTTTCTCCACCTTTCCTGACTGAGTGAATCCTTTCCTTCTACAGCCTCATGAATCATGCACAGCCATCCATCCATTCACTGATGCTTATTGAGTGTCTACCATATGTCAGAAAGTATTCTGGGGTGGGGTGGGGGGCTGGAAATATAATGGTGAACAAAAGAAGCCCCCTGGGAGCTTCCATTCTAAGAGAAGAGGAGACAATAATCAAATAAACACGTACCTGAATAATTGAATGTCAGGCAGTGATAAGTACTTTGGAGAAAAATAAAGCTGGGTAAGGAGTAGTGTGGTGGCTGGGTAAGGTAAGGGCAGTGAGAAAGCCTTTCTGAGCAGATGACATTAAATAAAGACCTCAATGAAACGAGGGAGCAAACCATGCAAAGGTGCGTGGAAAGATGAGTGCAGACAGACGGAACAGCAAGGACAAAGGCCCTGGGGCAGGAATGAACTCGATCAATCCAAAGAACGGCAGAAGGCCAGCGTGGCTAGAGTTGAAAGAGCAACTTGAGAAAGTACCAGATGAGACTAGAGGACATGTAGCCAACTCTTCGGAGGAATTTTGCTACAACCAGGAGCAGAGAGATTGGACAGGAGCCAGGGGAACACATGAGCTCCACGGAGGGTGTTCCTGCTTTTAAGATGGGATGTATTATAGCATATTTGTATGCTGAAAGGAATGCTCTAGTAGAGAGGGAGACATTGGTGATTCATGAGAGAGGAGATCACTGCAGTCAAAGTCCTTGAGTAGGTAAGGGATGATGAGATCCAGGGCCCAAGCTGAGGGCTTGGCATTACACAGGCACAGGGACAGTTTGTAATTTGCAACAGGAAGGAGGGCAGAGCATACTCGTACATGTATTGATGCTGGAGGTTGGCAAGTTCAGTGGTGGGTAATGAGCATTCTGATGGCCTCTATTTTCTCAGTGAATAGGAAGATGAGATCATCAGCTGAGCACCAGGCAGGTTCAGAAGGTCACTGGGAAAAAAAGGAGAAGGTACAAATAGCCATCTTGGAGAGGGGCAGAGTGACCGAGGACTGCAGTAGGATTGTTGGTCAGTGCTGAGGCAGTCCCCTTATTTGTGGACTTGCATATATAACAAGACCTATCTGGTCAATTGTGGGTGTTTTCTCCTGTCATGATGCTGTGCCCAGACACAGATACAAAGGAGGTGCTCTGCTGGGTTTAACTAAGTTTAGGGTTTGGGCAAGTAGATACAACAGAGCGAGAGAGTTACAGGGCAATTATAATACTAGGCCATGGAATTCAACTTGGGTGAGAGCCCGGGTCATGGGTGGTGACAGACAGTGAAAAAAGTGGTGGATTAAAGATCTCAATAGGATCAGAGAGTTTTGGGAATGGGAATCCTAAAGTAACTGAGCTGGGAAGGTACGTGGTGATGGTCTGACTGGGATGGTTAGAATGGAAACTTGAGAGGTGCTATGGTTATGACAAGGTCTATGTGTGGCTCTATGGCTGCGGTGGAGTGGAAGAAGGGGACCATGGCACTGAGGCATCAAGCAAGGAGAGGCAGGGTGATGGATGGTCATCTACGTGGCTCTTAAAGTCACCATGGACAATGGCAGGAGTAAAGGCAGAGAAAAAGTGAAGGAACCAGGTGACCAAATTGTCAATAAATACGTGAGCAGTAGGTACGTAGGGAACACAATAGGTGGTTGATGACACATGCTCACATTTTTCATGTTTATGTGATTTGATTAATGTCTATTATTAATGTCACTTATATGGGGAGGGGCCATGTCTGTGTTCACCACGTTATCTGCAGCTTCTAGCTCAATGCCTAGCACATAATAGGTACTTAATAAAAACTTCTTAAACAAACAAATGAATGAATAGATACTCTTCTCTGGAATTGGAGAAAAAGAGAGAGAGGGAGGCATTGATCCAATAAATTGCCTCATTTTCAGAAATTTCAGTCAGTGGTCATTCAACTAACATTCACATGATACTAAAGTGCCAGGTACTGTGCTACATGCTTCAAAGAGGAATAAGGTATGGCTGCAGCTCTTGGAGATCTCAGAGTATATCCACTCATGAATAAATAACTTTAATACAATATGAATAGAGCAATAATAGATAGAAGTGTGAGCAAGATGCTCCGAGAGCACTGAACCTGACTGCCTGGGGGGAGGGGAATTAGGCTGTGGGTACAGACAATATCTGGAGAACAAGGATGAACAGAAGTCAGTCAAAGGACAAGCCTGTTAAAGTGTCAAGAATGGGAAAAGCTTCACAAACTGAGAAGTCTGATGAGCTAGATATTAAGCTTAAAATGTCATCTTGCCCTTTATGGTCAATTGGTTTGCTACGATAATTCAATGGAGAAAGAATAGTCTTTTTAACAAATGGTGCTGGAACAACTGAATATCCACATGGAAAAGAATGAAGTGGGACTCCTACTTCACCCCAAATACACAAAGTAATTCAAAATGGACCAAAGATGGGCCGGCAGAGTGGCGCATTGGTTAAGAGTTGGCTTGGGACGCCGGCTCTGAGCAGCAGGACCCCGGTTCAGATCCCACATGAGGGCCAGTGACACTGCGCCCTCTACAGCTAAGATAGTGAACAACAGCTCAACCTGGAGCTGGGCTGCCGTGAGTCGCCGGCGACAGCGTAGACTGCAGTGAAGCTGCAGTGGGCTGTGTAAGCTACCGTGAGTGGCCAATAGCCAGTGTGAGCTGCCAAGAGCCGCAGTGAGCGGCCGTCTAGGGCCGGCAACCGATTTGCCTCACCCAGGAAGAGTGCAATGATAATACCAACATGGGCCAATGAAGTGATGTCCTCCACAACTAGACTGAAGAACAAAAGGACAGCAACTTATCTCTTCCCCTTCCCCGATTCCCCAGCACTGTTCCCCTCCCCTAATTCCTCAATAAAATCTTAAAAAAAAAAAATGGACCAAAGATCTAGTATAAGTGTTAAAACTACAAAACCCTTACAAGAAAACATAGGTGTAGATCTTCATGACCTAGGATTAGGCAATGGTTGATTAGCAATGACACCAAAAGCACAAATAATAAAAGAAAAAAACAGATAAATTGGACTTCATCAAATTGAAACTTTTGTGTTTTATTTTCTTTACACTTTATTTATTTTGACATTCATATTATTTTATATTAACTTCAGGTGTACAGCATAATGGTTAGACATTTATATAATTTAAGAAGTGATCCCCCTGACTAATCTAGTACCTACCTGGCACTATGCGTAGTTATTACCATATTATTGACTATATTCCCTGTGCTTTACTTAAACAACCCCGTGACTATTTTGTAACTACTAATTTGTACTTTTTAATCCCTTCACCATTTTCAGCCTGCCCCCCAACCCCCCTCCCATCTATCATCCCAATAAATCTAGTACCACTATGACACCATACATAGTTATTTCAATATTATTGATTATATTCCTATATATTGCTATACCCTACATCCTCATGACTACTGTGTAACAACCAATTTGTACTTCTTAATCCCTTCCCCTTTATTACTCACCCCAAAACTTTTGTGTTTTAAAGAAGACCATCAAGAAAGTAAAAAGATGGGCCGGCCGAGTGGAGCGATGGTTGAGAACTGGCTGGGGACGCCAGAGGGCCCCGGTTCGGATCCCACATATGAGGGCCAGTGACACTGCCCTC
>NW_017731608.1:649320-652564 GCF_001890085.2 Hipposideros armiger
AAGAAAGAAAGAAAGAAAGAAAGAAAGAAAGAAAGAAAGAAAGAAAGAAAGAAAGAAAGAAAGAAAGAAAGAAAGAAAGAAAGAAAGGGAGGAAGGGAGGAAGGGAGGAAGGAAGGAAGAAAGAAAGAAAGGAAGAAAGAAAGAAAAAAGACAACCCACAGAATGGGAGAAAATATTTGCAAATTATATATCTGATAAGGGACTAGTGTTCAGAAAATATAAAGAACCCTTACAACTCAACAATGAAAAGACAAATAACCTAGCTTTTAAATGGGCAAAGGATTTAAATAGATATTTTTCTAAAGAAGATATACTAATGGTCAGCAAGCACAGGAAAAGATGCCAGTCATCCATTAGTCATCAGGGCAATGCAAGTCAAAACCACAGTGAGATACCACTTCACACCAACAAGGATAGCTACGATCAAAAAGACAGACATTAACAAGTGGTGGTGAGCATGTGGAAAAATTGGAACCCTCATGCATTGCTGGTAGGAATGTAAAATAGTATAGCTGCTTTGAAAAATAGTCCTCAAAAAGTTAAACACAGAGTTACCATGTGACTCAGCAATTCCATTCATAGAGAGATAGATAGATTCAAGAGAATTGAAAATATATGTCCTAAGAAAAACTTACACATGAATGTTCATAGCAGCATAAAACACAATGGCCAAAAAGTAAAAACCCAAATGTCCATCGATTGAATAAACAAAATGTGGTATATCCATAGAATGGAATATTATTCAGCAATAAAAAAGAAGGCAGTACTGATAGAAAGTATAACATACATAAACTTCAAAACATTATGCTAAGTGAAAGAACCAGACACAAAAGGTCACAAACTGTGTGATTCTATTTGTATGACATCTCTAACATAGGCAAATTCATAGGAGCTGAAAGTAGAGTAGTGATTGACAGAGGCTGGAGAAAGAGGGACATGGGAGTGACTGCTAATTGGTACAGCAGGGTTTCTTTGGGGGGTGATAAAAATGTTCTGGAATTAGATAGTGGTGAGGGATGTACAACTCTGTGAATGTCCTAAAAACCAGTGAGCTGAACAAATTAAATGGGTGAATTTTATGGTATGTGAATTATAGCTCAATTTTTTACAATGTCATCTGGGGTCCCTGTGGCATGTAGGCCATACTAAGGGATGTGAATTAAGTCCTGCAGGCAATGGAGAGTTTCTTAGTGTCGTGTGTGCATGCGCATGGACACACATGTCCGAAAGTGCACTCATATGCATGTGCTTTTCAGAAAGGTGAAATTAACAAAACATCCCCCCATGGTGCTTTCACCCAGAGGCAATCAATATGCACAGTTTGTTTTATTTCCTTACGCTCTTGTTTGTGTTCGTACTGAGATAATGTTTATGTACAATTCAGTATGGTTTTTTTTCAGTTACCATAAACTTATTCTAGGTTTATTTTAAAATAAATTTATCTAATTATGATATTTAGAGTAGAAACTTTGGAAAATTAAAATCATCCATAATCCCACCAGTGAGAAGTAATCATTACTGACATTTTAGTGTATTTATTTTGTCTTTTCTTTCCATGAGTACATGTCATTTTTAATGGCAGTATAATCGGCCATCCGGTATCACAGATTACTTCTATAGTGAGGTTATTTCCAATTTTTCTCTATGTAAATAATGATGTAATATATATTTTTGTGTATGAAAGCTTTTTATATATTGTGTTATTTCCTTAGCTTCTCAGAAATGGGATAACTGGGTCAAGGACTGAATATATTTAAGCTCTTATGATGCATTCTAAAGTGGTTCTACTAGCCATAAATTAGCTTGCCTGTTTCACAGCATGCTCATCAGCACTGACGATTATACTTTTAAAAATTCTCCTTGTTGTTTTTATTTTCATTCTAACAGAGATTTCGTAAGAAAGAGAGTAGCATACTCAAGTTTACTCTTTAGGTGATAGGCTGGGCTAAAGCAAAGTGAGAGAGTGCTGGTATGGAAACCAATTACGAAAATGTTGCACTAGTACAGGAAAGAAATGAAACCACCAGGCAGTGAGGATTTAAGATCAGAAAGACATTTCTAAGAAAGGATGGGTTGATTTGTGACTGATCCGAAACCGGCAGGAAGGAAGTGAGAGGTGTCAAGTTTGACTCCAAAGTGTCGAGAGCTTCGGAGGTCAAGTGGAGGGTGACAGCATTAGCCGATTCAGGAAAGAGGGAAGGAGGAGCAAGTTTAGAAGGAAAATAAAGCTTTCCTTTTTTTTTTAACAGGAGAAACATCAACAGAAGTTTAATAACATATATGCCTCCTGTATACATGGGAGAGACCCAGGAAAACTGTGTAACTCCAAGCTTCCTGTTTGCAACACGCTACTGTGGATACCTTCTAGAGTCCCAACTGGAGATGTCAACATGTCCATTAACAACGTGAGTCTGAAGCTTGGAAGAGAGGGTGGCACTGGGGCTAAAAGTTGGGGCATTGTCTGTATGTAAATGGTAATGCATGAGATCACTGAGAGGGATGAGAAATAACTTCTCAGGAAAACTTACATTTGTAAGGCAGAAGAGGAATGAGTGAAGGAGAAAGTGTTGCTTAGAAAGCAGGAGGGCAACCAACAGACACACTGGAGCCAAACGCCAGGGGATAGGGAGGTTCAAGGAAGGAGAACGGTCAACAGTGTCAAAAGCTTCCAGTGCTTCCAGGAGTCATGGAGGACGAAGATGGAGAGTTGTTGGGAAAGGAATCCTGGGAGAGGCTGAAAAGGAACTATAGAAAGTGGATGTGAAATCAGAGGATGTAGAGTTATCTTATGGGCCTTTTGGGGGTGTTGAGAAAGTGTGAAAGAGGGTACTAGCATCAATGGGAAGTCATCGCCTCAAGTTTTTCTATCCTTTCATTGTGACCAGAGCTAGTTAGTGACCCCACTCTGTTCTGCACACCCAAGTGTTCACAGGTAGTGCAACCAAAAGCTGAGGAAGAGGATGGGAGGCCTGGCTCTGGACCCTAGCTCTGCTGTCATCTCGGGCATCTGATTTCAGCTCAACCTTCGATCTCTTTACCTACAACACGAAGGAGTCGGTTTGTAAAAGGGGGTCTGAAGCTGGCCTTGGTTCAGTGTTGGTCCACACCCAAGGTTTCACATGACTGCAGTGAAATGAGAAAAATAAAGCCAAAACTGTGCGTTTTTCATGAGTGAAGTTGCCCTTGTGTCTTTCCTACTTTTCTGATGGTCTTTCTTTCTTTCTTTTTCTTTTTCTCTTTCTCT
>NW_017731608.1:653459-683182 GCF_001890085.2 Hipposideros armiger
GATCCCACATATGAGGGCCAGTGACACCGCCCTCTACAGCTAAGATGCTGAACAACAGCTCAACCTGGAGCTGGGCTGCTGTGAGTCGCTGGCGACGGCATAGGCTGCAGCCCCTAATGCAGTGGGTTGCCATGGGCTACCGTGTGTAGCCAGCAGCCACCATGAGCGGCCGTCCAGAAGCTGGCAACTGATTGCCTCGCCCGGGAAGAGTGCAATGATGGTGCCAACTTGGGCCAGTGAAGCAACGTCCTCCACAACTAGACTGAAGAACAAATCAACAGCAACTTGTCTGTTCCCTTTCCCCCAATTCCCCAGTGCTGTTCCCATCCCCTAATTCCCCAATAAAAATCTTTAAAAAAAAAAAAAAAAAAAAGGCTGTGTGGAAGTTAGATGACCTGAACTTTTCACCAGAAATTCTTGTATCACTCTTGTATCACAACAATGCATCAGCTCACACAGCACTGTCTGTGAGGGAATTTTTAGCCAGTAAACAAATAGCTGTACTGGAACACCCTCCCTACTCACCTGATCTGGTCCCCAATGACTTCTTTCTTTACCCGAAGATAAAGGAACTATTGAAAGGAAGATATTTTGATGATTCAGGACATCAATGGTAATAAGATGACAGCTCTGATGGCCATTCCAGAAAAAGAGTTCCAAAGTTGATTTGAAGGGTGGTCTGGGTGCTGGTGTCAGTGCATAGCTTCCCAAGGGGAGTACTTTGAGGGTGGGCGTAGTGATATTCAGCAATGAGGTATGTAGCACTTTTTCTAGGATGAGTTCATGAACTTAATTGTCCGACCTCGTATGTGGCAGAAACTAAATTTGAGCCCAAATCCTTTCAGTCCAATCCATTACTCTTTCCTCACAGAATGGTGGGGCATCTGTCATCCGTAGGGGTGAGGTCTGCGAGCAGGACAACCTTTCAGGCCTCCTCACATCAAACTCAGGGAAGAGTACAAGCATAAGCCAGGTCTTACGTCCAGCAGCAATTTTATTCTGTGCACACTGGCTGATGATGAAAGGATAAATGTGAACTGTTCATACCTGAGATACAGACTTTATAAACGTTGTCTTTATTTTTCTCAAAGTAATGATTGCTCTTAGCTTAAGAAGTCGAATTGTACCTAACACACCTTTAACAAAAAAACAGCTCCTCTTCACCCCAGAGGCAACTCCTTTGTACACTTTTTCTGGTGTGTACCTTCATTTATCTAAAGAACAAGCTTAGCCGCTGTGTCCCCATTTGCCAAGTTTCCCCGTCATCTACTGGCCAGCCTGATGAATGATTGACACTTCATGTTTACTTTATTATGATTACATGATTTTTATTCACTCAAGCTAGTGTACCAAGATATGCTTCTCTTCTTGGACAACTTTTTGCTTACCCTGAAGTTAATAATTACCTCTTTTTTTTTTCATTTGTTTAATATTCTGGATACCTAACAATAACTTTTCTTAGAACTTCTAACAGCCTTTTAATATTTCCACACACCAAGCAATTCGGATACTCTACCCACTTCATGTCTTCTCACAGACCTGCCTCCGGGAACCCTCCCTTTGGACAGGGTACTTCCATTTTTCATCATCCTGAGAGAGCTTCCTTTGCCACTGGTCCCTCTGAATCCTGAATCCTCCTCCTCCTCGGTTTATTCCAAGAAAAACAAATCTTTATGTCTAAAAATGTCTTTACTTCCCTTCAATACTTAATTGATATTTGAACTGAATACAGAATTCTAGGTTGGAATCACTTTGCCTCAGGATTTTGATACCTTGCTCTATTTTCTTCTAGCGTCTGATGTTTTTTTATTGAGCAGTCTGAGGCAATTTTGATTGCTGATCCTTTGTAAAAGCCTACTTTGTTTGCGTCTCGGGAAGCTTTTAGGATTTTTTTTTATCTTCAGGGTTCTGAAATTTCACAATGATGTGCCTCAGTGGGGTGTTTTGTCCGTTATTGTGCTTGGCACCCAGTGAACCCTCTCACACTGGAAGCTCAGATCCTTTAGCACTGGGAAAATGTTTCATTTTACTTACGTTAATCATTTTCTCCCCACCATTTCTCTATCGTCTCTTTCTGAAATCAGGCAGAGTGAGGGGATAGAGCATAATAGAATGTACTGTTTGGGGCCGAGTGGCCAGGGGGATGTCTCTCTGGTGAAATGACATTTGAGCAAAAATCTGAATGAGCATCTTCTTGTCTAGTGGAGGGAAATTTGTTATACTTTTCTTTTGTTCCTTGCATCGTCTCTTTTTCTCATCAGTGTCTTTTGTCCATCTTCTTTTGTTTCTCTCTCCTGTCAGGAAGCTTTGCTCACATGTCCGGTGACCTTTGGCTGAGCGTTCACACTGACAGGGAGGCACTAAAAACCATGGGACGCTCTGCCTGGGTGACTGGGCCTTGTCAACTAGCGGAACCCACCGTTATAGCACCTTGGCTGTTTCACCAGGGAGCGCCTTCCTCTGAGATTGCTTTGTTTTTCCAGAGACGAATCCTTCAGTCTCCTGCCTGGAGTTGGTTGAGAGAAGAAATCTGAGGTGGAGTCTGGGGAGGGGGGTGTAGAAGACATCACCATTCATTCATCCATGAATGGTGAATTTAAATTAAATTAAGCTTCACTTCATCCTCCTCCTTCTGCCTTCAGTGGTTCGCTGAAATTCGTGGCCTTTCTGGGATTCTGCAGGACAAGCTTTTTTGGCTTCTCATGGGCCTCTCCCTCCGCAGGCCCTACAATTTCTGCTCCTTCCAGCCTATCTCTCGCCTGCTGATGTCCCTCTTTGCCCATTCTCTTTGTCCTTAACATTTAAGAGGAATTTTAAGAGAACACGCAGGTAAACATGTCTTCGACTATGTTTAACCAGAACATAAGACAATCTGTGAAACAAATTCTAGCAAACAGATCAGGCTAAGGGTTTTTTTGTTTTGTTGTTTTGTTTTGTTTTAAAGAAAAGGAAAACCCTTGCAGGGTATCCCTCCTGTTATGAGACCACTGTACTTGACAATCATGGAATTTTATGGGTGAAGTGAGCTCAGACATTGTCTACTCTCCTACCTCATTTTGTAGATGTAGAAAATGAAACCAAGATAGCATGAGTCTTGCTCAAAGTCACAGCAGAAAAATGTAAAGAATCCCTGTGTTTTCCACTTACAATCCTGTGCCTTTCCCCCTACCATTCTGGCCTCCCCAGAAAAGCCCCTTAGGCAGTAGAAAGATTTCCATCTTGATGGGGCTTCCAAAGCAAATGCCTTTTTGCCCTCTGGGCCAGTCTGACCCGGATCAGTCCCATCTGGAGAAGAACCATGACAATGAACTAGACATTGTTTCTCGGTATGATCATGGTATATTAAACAGAGATCATTTCTTAAAGGACAGAGTCAAGATAACAAACCCACCTTAAAATAAACCTCAACCCAGATTACCAATTAACACCTAAATGTATTTAATCAGAAATAAGTTTAATTGTCTAATTAATTTTTCACCAATTAAGTCCATTTTTACATGTTGCAGTTTACACTCCCTTGGCAATGAAAGTAATTGGATCCCTTTATAACCATTTTCCACTTCCTGGTTTGCTAAATCAGTCAAGGCTGTTGTCTACAGAAAATATAAATCACCCCAAACTGGCTGCGCTGCAACTTTATGAAGTTCATAAAGTACTTCTGCTGGGGATGGAGGGTGGGAAGTAGCTGCAAAGATGAAAACAGGATAAAATACAATCAAGTGGAAAAGGTGCTTATGGTAGGCAGCCTCTAACATGGTCCCCAGTGACCCCTGCTTCTTGGCATTCACATTGTGACGGTTCCTCCCCTGGAGTGTAGGCTGACCTAGTAACTTCCTTCTAAAGAGCAGAATGTGGCAGAATTAATGGGATATCATTTCTAAGATTAGGTTATAAGAAGGCTTCCATTTTGGACACTCTCTCTCACTTTATCCCTCTCCCTCTCTCTCTTTCTCTCTCTCAGACCACTCAGTTTGGGGAAAACTCTGTCATGAGCACCCCAATAGGGAGGCCTACATGCCAAGGAACTGAAGCCTTCTGACAAAAGCCAGGTGAGTGAGCTTGGAAATTGGACCTCTAGCCCTAGTCAAGCCTTTGGAGACCAAATTCCCCTCCAACAGCTTGAGAGCAATCTCATGAGAGGCTGGAGTTAGACCACCCAGCTAAGCTTCTCTGGTATTCCTGACTTTTATCAATTGTGCGAGATAATAAATATTTACTGTTTTAAGCTGCCAAGTTTGGGAAGAATTTATTTTATAACAATAGTGGGGGAGACCTAGCGATGAGTTCTCACTTTTCTACTTCCTTGCAAAAGCATCTTGTATGTGTCCCTTCGCCTCTCTTAATTATGCCGGTTTCCTGCTCTGTGAATTAGGGATAAAGACCTTACCTACCTCACAAAGCTGCTGTGGGGTTCAAGGAAAAGGAAACTAATTTAGATGATCATGAGGCATGAG
The DNA here is from genome assembly GCF_001890085.2 of Hipposideros armiger. Classification (NCBI taxonomy): domain Eukaryota; kingdom Metazoa; phylum Chordata; class Mammalia; order Chiroptera; family Hipposideridae; genus Hipposideros; species Hipposideros armiger. The sequence goes on from NW_017731608.1 coordinate 657,914, forward strand.
GCATTTTTATCTACGCTCTCTCATTTGATTTCTTTCAAATGGGGGAAGAAAAAAAACAAAACACCGCATGCGAAACATATCCAGTAAATTGGAAAACCATACTAGTATTATTAGAGCCAACTCATTTTATGATTTATTAAAACATTGTTTAACCAAATATCAATCTTGGATCAACCTTCAGTAAACCATATGCCTTTTAGAACTGATGGGTTTTAATTAGTTTCTTAATTAGCATGTGAGAAGTTTGTAAACCTGTTAGTTTTGCTCTCAAAATCAGGAGAACAAGCTTTCTGCAATTCCCACAGGAGGAGCTCTTCGGGGCCAGAGGGCCCAGAGGCCCCTCAAGTTAATGTGGCCCTTCCACAACCCCCTTCCTGCTTAGTCGGGGCCTCGTTAGTGACACCACCATCCTCCTCAACCTGGAAACCAAGTGAACCGCAGTCCACATCTTGTCACCAAATCCTGCAATTCTGATTCAGAAACATTTCTTCCCTCCCACCCCCATGTTGCCGTTCTAGTTCAGATTCATCTCTTCTACATTTAATCATTAATATTATCATAATATTCTATATCATCATAATAATATACATTAACTATATGTAATCATACATATTCATAAGTAATATTTATTGACAGTATATTAGGTTTCAGAAGCTGAGCTCTGCCCTGGTTATCAGATTTATGGTCTTCATTCAGCTTCACAAGAGCTAAACTAGGTTCAAGGTTAAGAGTGGACTGCCTGAATCTAAATCTCGGCTTCCCACTTACTGTGTGACCTTGGACAAGTGACTTAACCTCTCTGTGCATCACTTGTCTCATCTGGAAAACAGGATAATAATAGCACCTACCCCACAAGGATTAAAAGAGTTAAAATATTTTAAATGCTTAGAACAGTGTCTGGCAATCAAAAAAATGTTAGCAATTATTATTTTTGGTCCATATCATAATTTTCTCCAATACCTACCTCTCTCTCTAGGCCAAACCATCCTTTCCAAAGCAGTCTGACTCTTCTTCCTAAGGAAGCATTGACTGGTCATTCCCCTCACAAGCGTCGGTAACATGCGCCTTAGCATGGCCCACCTCTTCAGCTCACCTCTCGGGCCCTCAGCCTCCACTTGTCCCCATCCTATCCCCTTGCTCCTGCTCCACCGAATGTCTCACCCAAAACACACCAGTTCGAGCCTCATTCCAAGACAAACGAGGTACAATGGGGAGAGTACAGGCTTGTAATAGTGGTGGTAAAAGACAGCGCCCAAGATGGCGGCGAGATGCTCCCTCCTCTTTCAAGCTCTGCAAGGAAGAAACCAAAGAGGGTGGGGACTTAAGTACTTCTTTATGGCAAGGGGCAGCACAGGCCTTAAAATGGCTAGGGATGTTGGCTACCAAGAAAAGTCAGGTGAAAAGACCTTCACTAGGCTTACCTTCCCTGGGAGCATAGAACCCTGCTATCATCTGTGAAAACAGAAGAAGAAAAGAAAGAGTGAGCTTGGACTTGAGAGTAAGACTTGTGTCCAGGGCCGGCTGAGTGGCACATTGGTTAAGAGCTGGCTTGGGACGCCAGAGGGCCCCGGTTCGGATCTCACATATGAGGGCCAGTGACACTGCCCTCTACAGCTAAGATGCTGAACAGCAGCTCAACCTGGAGCTGGGCTGCTGTGAGTCACTGGCAACGGCGTAAGCTGCAGCCCCTGCTGCAGTGGGTTGCCATGGGCTACCGTGTGTAGCCAGCAGCCAGCGTGAGTGGCCAGCAGCCACAGTGAGCGGCCGTCCAGAAGCCGGTGACTGATCTGCCTCACCAGGGAAGAGCGCAATGATGGTGCCAACTTGGGCCAGTGAAGCGACATCCTCCACAACTAGACTGAAGAACAAAAGGACAGCAACCTGTCTGTTCCCCTTCCCCCAATTCCCCAATAAAAATCTTAAAAAAAACAACAAACTTGTGTCCAAATCTTGGCTCTACCTCTAGCTAAACAAGCACATACCCTCAGTGTCTGTGGCTGGAAAATTGGAATGATAATCATTCCTTTACAGAGCCTATGTGAGGAGTTAATGAGGAAACTTATGTGAAAGTACGCAGCACACCACAGCTCTAGAATAAATGCCACCTTCCCACTTTCTCCTGTCCTGTTCTCTGTGCCCATGAAGGGCTGGCTCCCTGCTTGCCTCACCCTGTCTTCCTGGTGAATTCCTACTCAAATTTCAAGTCTTGACTCAGAGTCTCCCTCCCAGAGAAGCCTTTCCTGGCTTCCTCAGGTGGAGTTCATGGCTCCGGCTAATGCACTGGGGTCTCCTTGAGAGTAGGAATCATTTAAACACCTTTGGATCCTTAGAGCCTGGCATTATTCCAAAGTGCATGTCTGTTGGGTAGTGTTCAGCGATTTCCTTGTGAAAATGAAGGATTCGTACGTGCTTTAAAATATTTTCATTACAGTACTACTTGTAATAGAGAAAACTAGGAAGCGACAGATATGTCTAATAATTAGGAATTAAGTAAATCATGATTCATCCTCACAATGTGGTGGTATGCTGCCATTAAAATCATCTTATGGAAATGTGCTGTTGACATTAAAAAAATGTTCTCAATATGCATTGTGAGGGAAAGAAGCAAGTTTCAAAACAATACTATGTACAGAATGATCCCGTTTCGTGATAAAAATATAAATGTTTATGTATGCATAAAAAAGGTCTGGAAGGACCCAGTGGTTGTCTCTGGGTGGGCGGAATTTGCATGTTTCTTTTCCTTCCTTATGCTTATATAGATTTTGTGATTTTTTTTATAATGAGCATAAATTACTTTTGTAGTAAGAAAAAAAAAATTTTTTAACTACCAAAAATTGTTTTTTTCTGATTGTAATGCATTTTCATTGTAGAAAATTTGTAAAGTCTGTAAACTATAAAAAAGGAAAGATAATTATGCATTTGTTCTACCAAGAATCTATTAACATTCTAGTATATTTCTTTCTAGTCATTTTTTTAAATCACGTATAAATTTTTTAAACTACTTGAGCTCAAACTGATCTATTGTTTAATATCCTGCAATTTTTATTACATTGTGAATATTTTCAAAAATTATTACAAATTCTAAATATTAGATGTCTTACAAAGGGCTAGAAAAATCAGCTATTCTAGGAGAAAAAAAATACAAGAACTAAAGACATGGTTAATTGACCCCCAAGTACAGCACAAGGCACGTTAAAGACTTTCCTAGGCCCTAGAGAGGTCCTGTATTGTTTAAAATATTTTAAAATATTTCATATTAACAATTTTAACTGTAAAATTTTTGAAAGGGCTTTTTATACTTTTGCTACTGAATTTGGCTAAACATACCCATTTAATTTATAACTGGTGAACAACTCACTTAATTTACAACTGGCTGTAATTTCTCAGTCACTATAGTACATATTTGGGAACTCACGCAAAGTGAAAAACTCCAAACTATAAATTGTTTTCAAATATAAACACCAAATTTTAACAATTAGTGAAGTTAACACAATGTTACATTTTGCAGCATCTTAATTAAACATTTCTTGGCTTTAATGGTTTCCTTTTCATATTTTGGTGCCAATAACCTTTTCCAGATCTCAAACTTTTTCCTAGGCCCTGTTTCACAAAGGAAAACTCCCTGCCTGAGCTCCTTCGGCTGCTGGGCAGTCATGGCAAACAGCAGAAACTTCCAGCAAGGGTGGGAGCTACTAAAAAGGCCAGCAATGGGAGAGGCCAGTTTATTCAGCAGAGCTGTTCTTTCTTTGCCAACCTCCAAATAGAAAATGGGAAGGTTTGGGCAAGGGGTTCCTGCAGCAGCAGGTTATTGCTTCTCAAGTAGAGCAAATAAACTGGGAAGAAGGAGAAAGGGGAGGAGGCAGAGGAGGAGAAGGAGAAGAAAAAAAGGGAGGAGGGAGGAAGAGAAGGAGGCAAGAGAAAAGGAGGCAGGGTAGGAAAGCCTCCATTCATTAGTTGCTTATTACTACCATGCACTAAGCTGAGTGCTTTACATACAGCATTTCATTCAATGCTCACAACAGATCTATGAGATAGGACTATTGTCACTCTAATTTTATAGGTAAGGCTCCTGAGGCTCAGAGAGGCTAAGTCATTGGCCTAAAGTCACACAGCTAAAAAGTTACAGAGGTGGCCCAAGACTGTCCAACTCCACGGCCTGCACATGAATCCCTATAACCATATGGCCTCCCCCAAATACACCTGACCTATCTGGCCCTCCTCCCTAGCTCCAGAAGGATGGACTTTATAGCTGGAAGAGCCCTGTGAGATTGGCTCACCCTTCCTGTCTATCTTTATCATAGCACTGCTCTCAAGGAAAGTCTGGTTCCCTGCAGGCATCCTGCTGGGCCAGGCACTCACATCCTCCAGGGGCACCGTGCCTGGCCCAGAAAATGTGCACAGGACATGTTGGCTGAATTGATAAATTAAATAAATCTCTTGTTTTGCTGAGAAGGAAGACCAGAGAAGGAAATGTGGGGACCACACATGGGGGGTAACTTGCCTGGAGTCACGCAGCAAGGTAATGACAAACTCTGGATTATAATCCTGGCCAATGCTTTTTGCCATTGTTCTACCTGAATTTCATCGGGCTTTCCACTTCATATCATCTCATTTCATTCCCACAACAACCACATGATTATTACCATATGTCGTCAAATCTAAGACCATCAGTAGGATACACCACTATTTATGTAACAAGAAAGTTAAAAAAAAAAAAATCCCGCCAGGTATCCTTGAGAGACACCATCAGCTGTAAGATGCATCCCTATCATGTGAAAAATGTGTGATGCTATCCACATTTTATAGATGTGAACACAGAGGCCCAGAGGCATGAAGTGGTAAGTCTTGGTCACACAGCTCTTAAGGGTCAGACATGTGAGTCCAACTAGTCCTGGGTTGTCTCTACAAGTGTACCTCAAGGCACCATGATTTGATGGTGGTGGTGGTGGTGGTGATTTTCTGGTAATTAAATGAGAATCTTAATTTAGCTCCTGACACAGCTCCTTTCTCACCGGATTAGAAACGCTACGTTTGAGAGTGTTTTCCCAGCATCTAGCACTGTGGCTGGCCAACAGCAAATCTTCAAACAATATCTAAGAGATGGGGGGAGGTCACACTAGGAGGCACCTCAGAAGTCCAGAAAACACAGGCCTGAGTTAGAGATCCACCAGTGCCGGCCATGTCTTTGTTGCTGACACCAGGCCATTTCTTTGTTGCTAAAAAGCAAGTGCGGGTGCGGGGTGGAGTGGGGTGGGAGGCCCTGTACTTAGAATGGGTCCTGAGGCAGACAGACCTGGTTAGAACCCCAGCTTTGCCAGCTTCTAGCTGTGGGATCTTGGGCGAGTTATTTAATCTCTCTGAGTCTGTTTCCTTGTTGGTAAAATGGGAATAATGTAATACTACCTATCTCATGGGATGAAGTGAGAATTAAATGAGAAAGTGAAAGTAAAGCGCTCAGCACAGTATCAGCACCTGGCAAACAATCATCACAGCTAAAGCCATGTACAGGAAGGAATATCAGTTTTACATCATCTCGAACAAAATCAAACTGGCTGGGTATTGGGGGATCTCACCATGGGGAGGAACCCTCAGCCCCAGACAGGCCATATAAACAGGCATACAAACAGCAGAAAACCTACCAGCTTTTTTAAGATCAAATACACAAAATAAGAAATGAGAGTTGGATGGGCCAGTGAAGCAACGTCCTCCACAACTAGACTGAAGAACAAAACGATAGCAACTTGTCTGTTTCCCTTCCCTGATTCCCGAGTGCTGTTTCCTCCTCTAATTCCCCAATAAAATCTTAAAGAAAGAAAGAAAGAAAGAAGAGTTAGAATATCACCACAGACCCTGAGCTAATTAATAGAATTGTAAGGCTTTACCTTGGTCAGCCTAAGCAAAAGTTTCAAATCCTGGGTAGAACAGATCATTGTGTAGGAAAACAGAAAATATTACAACTAATTCCGGAAGAGTTTTTAAAAATACACTCAAAAAAAACCCTGAAACTTACTAAATACTGTAGGATAAATTGACAATTTTTTCAAAGAGCTATATCCAAAAAAAGTGTCAGGTCCAGGTGGTTTCATGGGTGAATTCTACCTGCTATTTAAATTGTTCCAGCGCAAAGAGAAAGCAGGAAAACGTCCCAATTCTTTTTCTGAAGCCAGCATAATGATGTATAAAACCTGACAGAGGGACAATAAAAGAAAGATTCAGAAAGAGATGTTGGAAGCTGCCTGTCTGCAAAGTCTGTAAACATTAGAAGCATTTTCTGTAGAGACGGGAGCAAAATAAAGATTTCTACTAATGCTGTCATTATTTCACATTGTTCTAGAAGGGCTGGCCTATATAATTATACAACAGAAAAGAAGTATCAAAATGGAAAGAAGAAAACAAAATTATCATTATTTTTAGATGATATGACTGTAAGCCTAGATAACTCTTTCAGGAATTAGCAATCAAATTACTCATTATCAATAAAATAAGATGACTAGTTATATGACTGATATACAAAAGTCAGTAGCTTTCTCTTATGCAATCAGCAACCTGTTAGAAAATATAAGAAATGATTCCATTCAGATGAGCAACAACATGAAACACAGCTATTACAAATGCACCTAATCTATAAGAAGAATGCTGCAGAATGTTACCAAGGGACTTGATAGTCTGAATAAATGTAAACACATATCCTGTTTTTTAATAGGAAGATGTACTACCGTAAAGATGCCAGTTCTTACAAATCATTATATTTACAGTGACTCTAATTTTTAAAAGATACTAAAACAATTGCTTTTGGAACAAGATGGGCTGATTCTACATGGAAAAATAATCATGCAAAAATAGCCTGGAGGAAAAAATAAGACAGTAAGGATAGACTCCTTACTAGACACTAAAACATAATGTAGTTTCTTAGATATGACACCAAAATCACCAACAACAAAAGGAAAAAAATAGATAAACTGGACTTCATCAAAATGAAAAACTTTCGTGCCTCAAAGGACACCATTAAGAAAGTGAAAATACAACTCACAGAATGGGATCAAATATTTTCAAATCACATATCTGATAAGAGGCTAGTGTCCAGAATATATAAAAAGCTTTTACAACTCAATTTTAAAAAGACATGTAACTTAACTTTTCAATGGGCAAAGGATTTGAATAAACAATTATCCAAACGAGATACACAAACGGCCAATAAGCACAGGAAAAGATGCGCTGTCACTAGTCATTAGGAAAATGCAAACCAAAACCACAATGAGATACCCCGTCCCATCCATGCGGATGGCCATTAGCAAAAAGACAAACATTAGTAAGTGTTGGTGAGGATGTGGAGAAATTGGAACCCTTATACACTGCTGTTAAGAATGAAAAATGGTGCAGCCAGTTTGAAACATAGTCTGGCAGTTCTTCAAAATGCTAAACAGAGTTATCAAAAGATATGAAGTACTGATACATGCTACAACATGGAGGAGCCTTGAAAATGTTAGGGTAAGTGAAAGAAGGCAGTCACAAAATGCTGCATGCCATCTAATTCTATGTATATGAAATGTACAGAATAGACAAGTCCATAGAAACCAAAAGTAGATTCGTGATTGCCAGGAGCCGGGGACAGAAGGGAGTCGGGTGACTGCTAATGGGTACAGGGTTTCTTTGTGGTGTGATGAAAATGTTGTGAAATGAGATAACAGTTATGGTTAAGCAACTCTGTGAATATGCTTAAAAATATCGAATTGTATATTTAAAGGGGTGAATTTTTATAGTAGGTGAATTATGTTTCAATAAAGTTGTTACTAAAAAAAAAATAATGTAAAACTTTGGTAAGCAAAAAACAGTTCGCTCTAAAGGCCAAAAGAGATACAATTACCCACTAGAGCTCAGTATATAATCAAGGTGGCATTTCCAATAAAAGGAAAGATGGATTATTCAGAAAATGGTGCTGAATCAACATTACCTGATGTGTTAACAATGGCAGGACAGAGCAGCCCTTGGAACTTAACCTTGCTCCTTTCACCTAAATATACCCAGATGTATCAAAGGCTTAAGCGTAAAAAGTAAAACCATAAAAACATGAAAATTAGACAGGAGAATTTTTAAATCTCAGAGTGGGAAAGGCAAGACACAAACACAAAGGCCCCCAAAGGAAAAAAAAATAACCAACAAAACAGTATAAAACTGAATTATAAATATTTTAAATTTCTACATGGAAAAATTCAAAAGATAAATAATAAACCAGGCAAAAACATTTGTAAAAACATAACATGTTTCCAATGTTCCTTATTATATAAAAAGGTGGCGTGTATTATTAAGAAAAAAGCAAGCCAATAGAAAAATAAACATGAACAGACCATTTCCAGAAATAAAAACATAAATATGAAAAGATGTCAAACTTCACTCTTAATTAAAGAAATGTACATTAAAACAACAATTAGTTACCATTTTTTCATCTATCAAATTAGCCAAGATGAAAAAGCTTGCTAAAATACTGCATGTTCAAAGGTGTGAAAAAAACTGGTACAGTTGAAAACTTATGTCCACACAAAACCCTACACACAGATGTTTGGAGAAGCATTATTCATAATTGCCCAAACTTGGAAGCAACCAAGATACCCTTCAATAAGTGAATGGATAAATAATCTGGTACATCCATACAATGGAATATTATTTAGCAATTAAAAGAAATGAGCTATCAAGCCCCAGAAAGACATGAAGCTATCTTAAATGTATATTCCTAAGTGAGGGAAGGTCATCTGAAAAGGCTATATGCTGTATGATTCCAACTGAATGGAGACAGTAAAAATATGACTGTGTTAGGGTTCGGGGTGAGGGAGAGGGGGATCAATAAGTAGAGCACAGAAGAATTTTAGGGCTGTGAAACTACTTTGTATGATATACAATGGTGGATACATGTTATTATACATTTGTCAAAACCCACAGAATATAGATCACCAAGAGCAAGCCTTAATGTAAACTGTGTACTTTAGTTCATAATAATAGATCAACACTGGCTCATCAATTGTAACAAATATATCACATGAATACAACATGTAAATAATATGTGAAACTATGGAAGGGCAGGGAGGTCTGTGGGAACTCTACTTTCTGGTCAATTTTTCTGTAAACCTAAAATTGCTCTAAAAATATAATTTATTTTTTTAACTTGAACTAATAAATTGGTCCAATCCCTTTGGAGCAAAATTTGATAATACCTTCCAAAAAAATTAAAACACATGCCCTTTTACATAGACGACAGTCCACTTCTCAGACTTTATATTACATATATACTCACAGGTAAGAAGTGACACACAAGGACATTTATCAGTTCTGTTTGTAACACCAAAAGACAGGAAATATCCTTGTGATAGGCAGAATACCTCCCCCCCTCCACCAAAAAAAATAAAAGTCCACATTCTACTCCCCAGAACCTGTGACTATGCATGGCCAAGGGGAATTAAAGTTGCAGATGGGATTAAGATTACTAAACAGCTGATCTTAAAATAGGGAGATTATCCTAGATTATCCCAGTCAGCTCATTGTAATCACAAGGGTCCTTAAAAGTGAAAGAAGGAAGCAGAACCGGAGAGCCAGAATGATGTGGTGTGAGAAAAACTCTACCTACAGTTGCTGGCTTCCAAGATGAAGTAAAGGGACGAAGCCAAGGAATGCAAGTGATCTCTAGAAGCTAGAAAGGCCAGGACAGAGATTCACCCCTAGAATGTCCAAAGGAACGCAATCCTGCCCCACCTTGATTTTAGTTCATCAAGACCCATTTCGGACTTCTGAACTGTAAGGTAATAGATATGTGTTGTTTTAAGCCACTAAATTCATAGTAATTTGTTACAGCACCCATAGAAAACGAATACAAACCTAAATATCTATCCACAGAGGACTAAATAAATACAGTGTAATACTATGCAGCCTTAAAAAGAATGAGGTACCTCTATATACTGATAGACAATTTCAAGATACATTGTTTAGTGAAAATATACAAAGTATAATAAGTAGAATGTATATATCATGTTATCAGTATAAAAAGGAGTCACAGTTTAAAATCCACAAAATTCCTTATGCATGCAGGGAATATCTCTGGAAAGATACCCCCAGAACCTGGAAATCTTCATTGCCACCAGGGAGGAGAAATGGGTGACACTAGGTTCCAATGGCAGACATGCTCATTTTCCACTGTATCCTCTTTCATACTATTGTGTTTTTTGCTTGCTTGTTTGTTTGTTTGTTTTTATCATGTACAAGTATTACTTTAAGAATGAAGAGGATATATGCTTTAAAAAGTAAAGGGGGTGAGCTCTGCTCAATCTTAAATGAGTTTTTAGTGTTTTAATCTTTTTAATGAGTATTGATTGAAACTCTTCCATCAGAGGCATCGCTGTCACATGCCTTTTCTCCTTTAATCTGCCTAACAACTCTGACAAGTTGGTGTTCTGATTATCCCCTCCCACAGTCGAGGCGCTGAGGCTCAGAGAGATTTAGTGATCAAATTGCACCGCTGGTACGTTTTGCGTTAGATTTGAAAGCCTGGTCTTCTGGCTCCTCGAACCACCACATGTTATTGCTGGTTCCAGCAGCCACAGTAGGAGTCAAGTCAACCCTCGGATGCTGCATTACGGACCTGTCACACAGAGATCTCAGCCCTCTCCATCCCATTCCGTCTTTCGCAGATCTCTGGGTTGAAAAGGTGAGCCTCCAGAGGAGCCCTGCAGATGCTGCTTTCTAGTTCAGCCCACCTTCTCCTATTACATGTCCCAGCAAAGTTTCTTTTGGGTCTTCCGGGGAGAGGCCGCTGCCAGCGGCCCCTGTGGCTCTAGCTGTTCTCTCTGGTGGGCTCACGTTGCAGCGGGCACAGTGCAGCCACATGCTTTCCTCAGGCAGAGATGAAACCCTAGAGACGAGGAACCTCTGTGTAGTGTTACATCTTGATGAAACAAGGCTGCCCTGAGATTTCTCATTCCTGCAAGCTTGAAGTCAGAGATGAAGGGGGTTCTCCCTGTCTGTCAGCAGCTTACAACTCCGGGTGAACACATCCATCTTCCTGGGCCTCACTTTCTGGTAAAATGGAGATCAGATTCCTGTGTTGTATTGACAGATGTTGCTGGGCCATCTACCTATTGGGAGAGCTGTTTAAATAAGGCCAAGCTGCCTTTCATGTTGAAGATCTCAAAGCATTTAAAAATGAGTAATTAACGAAGTTCAACCTCGAGAAAAAGCAAGAATGATTATCTTCATTTTATAAATAGATCAAAGGTCAACACAATCAATGGCAGATGTAGGGAGCAGATGTTAGAATTCTGCTTTTGTCCCTGGCTGCAGCCACTAGCTCCCACCTCTGGTATCACCGACAGACCTCCTTTCTGCTCTCTGACTTCTGACTGAAGACGTGGAATTGGCCTTTATATGTTTCCACTTAAAGGTTTGAATTCTATGTATGGTTCATGTGCCTTTGATATGTCTGGAATATATAAAAGAAAAGAAGAAGAATGACATTTGATGCTTTTCAGAGATCATGTGGGAACTGAGCCTTATGTAGTAGTAGGTCAAATGCCAATAAAAGAAAAGAAAAAAAAAAAACCCGCTTACCAGATCTTCAGGAAGTTCACTTATATTCTCTCTCGGAAAGAACTCTGTCTGTTAAAATTAAACAGAATATATCTTTAGTCACCAAAAATTATTGTTGTGGGAATAACGAAAGTCACCACTTATTGAGTACCAACTGTGTGCTAAGCACTGCTCTACTCAAGTGCATATATTACATTGTGTGAGTCTCCCAAATAGCCAAGGAGGTTTTTATTAGTCATTCATTCTATAGATAATATAACTGGGCTTAGAGATAAAGGTGGGTTGAGGAGAAAGGGAAGAAAGAAAAAACTCAAAGGAAATTAATTAAGCAAAAGTGATTAGATGTATACTGATACTCTGTGCCAGAGGTGTTGTGTTCTGATAGGTACAAAAGTGAATAAAATAGCTCCAGGTCCCTGCTCTCAATGACCTGTGGGCCACTGAAGGTTAGAGCTGAGGAAGCAAGCATATAAAAAGACAAATAATGTCAATACAATTCAGTCCAGAAGTATTTATTGAGTTCCTGGTATGTGTCAGACACTGTATTAGTTGCAGAGGATGGTCCCTCTTCTAATGGAGCTTTTAGTCTAGTGGGAAAGTCAGACATTAATCAAATAATCACATAGATTTAAAATTGCAATTGGGTGGAGTAAAAGACACTTGGTAGGCTACATCCTGACAAAGGATTAGTATCCAGAATATATAAAGAACTCCTACACATAATAAGAGATCATCCAATAGAAGCACTGTCAAACCAATGGGCAATTTAAAAAACACAGAAAGCAAATGGCCAATAAGCAAATGAAAGTACACTCAGTCTCTCTTGTAAACAGGGAATTGCAAATTAAAACACTGAAATACCATTTCGCACCCATCAGCTTGGCAAAAACTTAAAATTCTGACATTACCAATTATTGTTGAGGTTGCCAAGCATGGGAATTCTTACATATTGCTATCAAAGAGTACGTTGGTTCAACCATTTTGAAAAACCTTTCAGCCATGCTGAGTGAAGCTGCCAATTTATACGACCTGAGCCCAGCAATTCCACACCCAAGTATCTATCCAAATGGCTCATTTTCACACATGGGGAGAGGCAGGGGGAGGACATAAAAAATATTAATTGTTTCTAACAACAAAAAGTTTTTGAAAATAAACTGAATGTCTTCCAGAAGGAGATGGGTAAATACAGTGTGGTGAACTCATACAATGGGATCCTCATCAGCAGTGAGAATGTATGATCTAGAACCAAATCCATAAATGTGAATACATTTCAAAATCATAATGCTGAGTGAAAAAAGCAAGTTGCATAACGATATACTCAGTGTAATGCCATGCCTTCAAAGTTTACAAACAATTCTAAAAAGTGTATTATAGGCACAAATATAAGTAGTAAAAATACAAAGTATGCTATGCATAGGAATGATAAACCCCAAATGCAGGACAGTGGTTACCTTAGGGCAGGGGTCGGCAAACTGCAGCTCGCGAGCCACATGCGGCTCTTTAGGTACGTTCCATCTCAAAAGTTTGCCGACCCCTTGAAGAGCCAATCCTGCCCCTCACAACAATTTAAAAATTATTCGAGAGCCATAAATATATTTTTACAAATACGGAAAATTTAAAGTAATATTATAAATGAAACTATGATAGTTTTAGTTTCATTTTCAATTTTACTTCAGAGCCACATGTACATACCCAAAGAACCTCTCGCAAGCCGCAGTTTGCCGACCCCGGGCGGCTCTTCCATCTCAAAAGTTTGCCGACCCCTGCCTTAGGGGAAGGACAGAAATGGGTTCCGAGGGCTCCACCTAGATCAGTACTTTAAAAAAAAATTTTTTTTTTGAAGAAAATATAGCAAATGTTAAGCTTTGGCAAAGGGAAGGGGTGGTAGGGGAGGGGCAGAGAATAAAGAAGTATGAATGATATTATTCTCTGTAGTTTTTTACATGCTTTGATCTATAAAAAGAGGATTTGACTGAATTGGGGGTGGATGCGGGAGGGGTCAGGGAAGGTGTCTCTGAGGAAATGATGCTTACTTAGGATGAGAGCCAAAAATTGAGTAGGTGAGGAAGGGCAGAAAGGTGTACCAGGCAGAGGAAACAGGCTGTGCAAAGACCCCAGGGTGGGAGGGTGAATAAACCAGAAGACTAGGAGCTAAGACACGCCCCCCCCACCCCCCACCCCATGGTCAGAGCAGAGGGAGCAAGGGGCTGGAGGTAGGGATTGGGGGATGGTGCACAGACCATACAGTGCCTCACAGGCCATCTTGAAGGGTCATGTCTTTATCCCCAACATGATTAGAGTAACAGGGATGGAAAGCTTTGGGGGCCTAGAGACACTTCACTCAGCCAAAGAGTGGAACAGGGAAGGCATTCTTAAAGAGGTGACTCACCTCTTGAGTGTTGGAGAATGAGTAAGAGGAAGCCAATTAGGGGAGGAGGGGGGTGAGATGCAAATTCCCTGGATAGGGCCCAACAACAATAAAGACACTGACGACCTTCAATGCTGTGGTCCCAGTAGGGTCCTCCCACACTGGAAAGATGTTAGATAGAAAATACAAGAGGAGGGGAGGCAGCCTTAAGCCAAGAGAGGCATGGCCAGACATGGGTTGTTGGTGGCTTGCTCAAGCAGCATGTGGAGGATGGATTTGAAGGAGGCAGGAGTGTAGCAGACAAGGAGATCTTTGAGGGGAATGTTAATAGCCTAAACCAGGCCGCTGGGAATTAGGATGAAGGATGGAGAGTGCCTGGAGAGGTATTTAGAAGGAAAGGCAATTAGGAGGGAAGGCAACGCATCTAGGATGACGGGAGGGGTCGTAGCGCCATCACTAAGATGGACAATAATAGGGGCAAGACGGCGAGTTGGAGGTTGATGCAGTGCAAGTCAGGTGGAACTGTCCGGCAAGCAATGGGATGGGCGCGCCAGGGGCTGCAGACGGAAAGCTGGGAGCGGGAGGCGCCTCCTGTGGGTGCTTATTAACCACTCACAGCAAATGAGTTGGTCCAAAAGGAGAGCCAAGGAAGGAGCGGAGCGGGTCGCTGAAAAACAGGAGGGGAAGGACCACGCAGACGCTGAGCGACCGCCGGGAGGTCCGCTCCGCGTCCGGCTGGGGAGCCCAGGGCCCGGGAGCACATGTTGGCATCTCCCGCCTCCCCTTGGGGCTGCAGGCGGAGCCCGAGTCTGCCCAGCTCTGGCAGGCACTGCAGACCCAGCCCAGGCAGAGGCCTTCCCGCAGCTCCTCGGTTTGCCTCGACTGCAGTCGCCGGGGACAGCAGGGCACCGACGCGTCCGGGCCAACCCAGCCATCCTCACCACCCCAGGCTCCCCGCGTGTCCAGGCCGCGCCTCCCCACCTCACGCGGACCTGGCGACGTCACTGCGGCTCTGACGCGCGCTCATGGAGGCACGGGCGGAGGCGGCGTGGCGAGGGCGTCCTCCGGGGAGGTCCCGGTCCTTGCAGCCCGCAGCCGCGTCCTTGGCCCTCCTCCAGGGGAACCTAGATTTTCCAAACTCGGGAAGGCCGGCTGTCCTTCGGCCACTGATAAGGACATGGTAAAAGATTTTTAACAATGCCCGGAAAGAAATAGCCGGACCCAAGAAAGAGACTAATAATAGCCGCCAGCTAGAGTTCTGCTCGTGTGCTCAGCGGTCTTAAGAACAATAATAAGGACAACAACCATAATAGCCACCATTTGTTGACCGCTTACTCTGTGCCAGGCACTGTGTTAAGCGCTTTGCAGGCAACAACCTTCGGAGGTAAGTACCGTTATCATCCCTATTTTGTAGGAAACCGGGGCACAGAGAGGTTAAGCAACTTGCCCCAGGCACACAGCTAGCTGATGTCGGTGCCAAAATTCCAACCCAGGCTGTCTGATCCCATGTACTTCTCCTGTCGACCCACTAAGGTCGGGTTGATTCTCTGCATCTTAAAGATGAGAAAACTAAGGCACATGATAAATTTAAGTACCTTGCCCAAGGTCACCTAGCTGGAAAATGGATGAGGCAGAAAGCGAACCCAGGGCTCCTCTCTGTCCGCAGAACCCGAGGTCTTGGCCATAGGCGATGCCACTTCCAAACTGCCTCCGACAGCCCATCAGGCTTTGGCCCCGGTTCCCAAGAGGCGCAGCCTCTGCGGGGTTTGGGTGGGTTCCCGCAGCCTCCGATCCCCAGGTGAATCGAATGTTTCCGAGCATCGTCTCTGCTCAGCCCGCAGGCGTCAGATAGAAACGCGTCTCCCGGAATCCGGTCGGGGGCCGGGCAGCGCGGTCCTCTGATGGAATCGAGCAGGGGAGGAGGAGGCGGGAGGGAACCCGGGTCCCACCTGCAGAGCGGTGGCGCCGGCGCGGGGCTGAAGCTGTGCCCCGCGCGGCCAGCAGAGGGCGCTGCCGCACGCGCCTCGGGTCCCACGGTCACCAGACCCCTGGGCAGACGGGCCTCCACCTGCAGACTCAGAATCAGAACCCCGAAGCGGTTTATCCCGGTGGCTGGCGCCCCTCTAGCCCCTCACCTCAGCTCTAGGCCTGCTTTCCTGACCACTCTTCCCCACCTTCTGTGCTCCTCCCACCCCACCATCGGCTTTGGAGGCTTCCCCAGGCCCTGTACTGCTGATTTAATCGCCTCTTGCTGAGCGGCAAAAACACTGATCCCATCCCATTAAAAAGCCCATGTGCTTGCAAGTCAAACTCAGCCTTCTCGCTCTTTACGGGCCCTTTGGTGATGTAAAATGGGGATAAATCATCCACTTGGAATAGATAATTTTCTCCAAAATAGGAGTGGATAAGGAAGGAGCTGATAGATGAAAGAATCTATTTTCATAATAGCTACAGTGTATTAAGTGCTTGTTTTGTGTGAGCCCTTTCTGTGTCTTGACTCCTTAATTGTTGCTGCAGCCATGAGAGGTGTGCACCATTATTCTCATTTGACAGATGAGGTCAAGGCTGGTAAGCGGCAATGCTGGGAATCCACCAGGAGAAACTGACTTTAAAGCCATGTTCCCATCACCCAGTACGTACAAGCTGATACAACTGAACAGAAGAGGTAAGATAAAAACCATGCAAAAACAAACCAAAGTCTACTCTAAGGGTGCTTAGAAATAAATACCACATGTGAATTAGGGGCTTCCATAGCTTTCTGAACCCCCAATTAGGACTCAATTGTCTAAAAAAAAAAAAAGCAAAACCTAAAGGTACATTGAGAGAATAAGCATGAGGCTTTCGTGCCTCTTGGAATAGCATCCGGTAAGGCCCACTCACTTTCTATGTCTGGGCTCTGAGGAAATAAAGGTGGTTCTAGGAAAATCTGAAAAGTATGAGAGGGGGGAAAAAAATCCCTTCTGTGGTTTTTACTTTACCCAAGCCTCATTCTGCTATTTGTGTTTTATTTTAAAACTAATGTGGCTCTCTCCACCCTTTAAATTGGCACGTAAACAGCAAAAACAGAAGGCAGGCCAGCTACAAACTTCAAATGTGGTGGGTTTCTCAGGAAGGAGGTACATGACTTGAAGTGGAAATGCGGATTAAATGAGGTGCCTAAACATTTCAAAGACAGACTTTCCACAAGGAATTTAGATCATAAGCTCTTAGAACAGGAGCTTTGTCTGGGTTTGGGCTCCGTATAGTGTCTAGAATCTGTGAGTGTCCAATAAATATGGAAAACACATCACACTTTGAGTCTCTGTCTGCATCATCTAACCATCTGGGCCACCACAGTGCTTATAGTTTTAAAGTGTGGCTTCTGGGGGATTTTCCTGTCCTCTGGATCTCAGTCACACACCCTCCCTCAGACCCCTCACTTTTCCAGAAGTTTGCTCTGGGAACACAGTCAAGGTGAGGCAGTCGTTGATGATGTCACTAGGCTTAGTTAAACAGAATGACTGCACACTCTGGAATCACCAGCTGGAGGCTTTTCCAAACAGGGACACTAAAGCAGAAGGAACCTCATGAGACTTGTCACTTAACAGTTCTCAATCCCTTGCCCTGTCCCTTTGAACTAGAGGGAGTCCCCTCTTACCCAACACGAGAGCCCTGGGCATCTCAGGCTGCCTCTTACAATATCCTTGGACTTCTTTGATCTTTTTTCTCTCTGCTACTTCCCTCTTTCATTCAGTGTATTTATTCTACCAACATGCACTGAGAGCCTACTCTCTTTATGTGCTGGAGGTACAGCAGGGAACTCATAAACCATGAGTTTATGAGCTCACTTTCTCCTGTTCCCACCTGGCTCCTGACCTCATGGCTCCAAATTTCATGCCGGGAGAGAACCCACAATAGTAAATGACTAGTTTATCCAGGTGAGAGCTATTGTTCAGACATATCTGACCTTCTACCAGCTCCTAGCAGCTCCCTGAGACCACACCCTCTGACCCCCATATACTACCTTGGTGACAACCATGTGGCAGAGGTCTGGGCCCTAATATACCCTCCGAAGCAGGGCCCAGAAATCCTCCACCTCCAGCACGTGCCCACATTCCTTTCCATCCTTTTCTAATTGTCACTCCTTCGGTATATAAGATCACTGTTGATGACCGATGTAGCTTGGGCCATATTGATGAAGCATCTATTACAATGAAAAATCCCATAGTGCCATAATACCCCGCTGTTCAAAGAAAAATGTTGGTTTAAACAAACAGTGACTGTCTGACACAGGGATGTGTCGGATCATGCTTACCAGTTTTTCAGGTCATTTTAAAAGGGAATCTTGGGATTGAGTGATTCATAATAATGGAGAAAAGGAAGAACCCTAGGCCTGTTTTAGCTTTCACAATTGTTCAGATGAAATAGATTTTTACCATCGACACCCTAGAAAAGACAGAATGCTTAAGGTAAATTGCCAGTTTTTGTCTTTTTGGAAATCTGTTAATACTGAATGATGTTGGTCTTGACCCATTCCAAAAATAAATAAATAAAGGAAAAAAGAAGAAAGAGAGAAAGAAAGAAAGAAAGAAAGAAAGAAAGAAAGAAAGAAAGAAAGCTAGAACTGAACCATAAGATTCAGATTATGTCCCTGTAAATCCCTTTAGAAAGTCGATTCCAAATCAGTACTCTTATTCTTCTTAAATAGCCCACCACCCGAGACTGTCTCATCCCTTCTGGATCCAGGATATTTTCTCTCCTCTTGAGGAGGGCAATGGCCCAGAGACAAAAAGAATGACCGGGAGTAAGAAGGACAACTTTTCCTTACCTGAGTTGCAGAACCATTGGAATCTAGAAAACTCCATTATACGTGTGGTGTCTGCATGAGCTTGTGGTTGTGCATTCCTGGCTCATGTCCAAAGTCTCCATGACATGGGGACTTACGATATGCCAAAAGGCAGGCCTATCTGTGGAAGATGTGTGTCAACCCACCAAGAAGTTCTTGGTGGTCAGTGTCTGCGTGTCCAGCTGCTGGGGTGAAGAGATTTGGAAACCACTGAACATTCCTGCTGGGATCTTTCCAAGCCCTTTTGGGAACCAGCAACAGCGCTTGTCTGGGGAAATTAGTTTTGCACTTTCACAGAGTGAGAAATTCCTCAGAGGCATTCTTGTACTTGGGAAGAGAAATCAAACCCAGCTCATTCCTTCATTAATAAAGCCAACTGAGCTCAGTTCAGTTGGTCCAGCCTGAGGCCGTGGGGTGGGGCAGGAGCAATAGAGTTCAGCGAATTTCACCTGTGGCTAAGGCCCTTCCCGGACAAGCACAAGTTTGAGATTTCAGGGGATTGTGTTACCAGCGTGTAAATAGCGTGAGTGACGGCCAGCGCTCCCAAGCGACCACAGAGGATCTCTCAAACCCTTCCTATCTTCCTAGAAACCCTGGCGGCCCGGCCGATTGCTTGCTGTCTGATGCAACAGTTTGCAACGCCGTTCTGGGAGCCGAGCCTGCCGCGAGGCGCTGGGCGCCCTGCCGACGCGCATGCGCAGGCTGCGGGCCTGCCGGCCGGGCGCGAAACCGCTTTGCACCAGTGTGCTGGGGGCGGGGCGGGTAGGCAGACCCTTGGCAGTTTGCGCAGGCGATCTGAGCTTAATTAAACTTCTCCCGAGGCATTGGCTGACTGATTGACCCAGTGCTCCAAAAAAATCAGAGAGGGCTGAATCGCCATAAACGCTACGGGAGAGCGAAGTTGGGGAGTTGGCTTTGGGTTTCCAGAGCTGGGCCTTTGAATTCAGCCTCACTTCCTGAGCTCCCCCAATTCACAGTGCTGAGTGCCCCCAATCCTCAAAAGTTCATTAGGGCGTCAGGCCTCGCTTGCCTGGGCCTTCCTGCCGATTTCTCAAAAAGGGAAGAACAGCGGTTAGAGGGAGAAAGAAACAAAGTTTTGACAGGGACTTGATCCGTACTTTCTTTCCCTGCCTGCTTTCTCCACCCATGTGCCTTAGAAGGTTTTATTAGCAGAAGGAAACATGGCATCATAGATTATTTTTCAAAAATTTCAGCCATTCAGGTATTGCCTGCATGATTTTCTTCCATAGCCACATTTCACCTATACTATATATATTTTCAATTCACTTTTATTTTATTAACCTTCCTTATTCTTTAAGTTAACTTTAAATCTATTCACTTGTTCTATAGTCTTGCCCTAAGCACTAACATTAGTGAAACCACAGCTTAGATGTGCTAGTCACATATTTTAATACACTTGAATATAAATTCATAACTGTCCAAATAAAAAAAATGTATATGTTAGCTAAAAGTTTCTTGTCTGTTACATTTGGAGAAAAACTCCAGAGGTAATAATAATAATAGCTAACATATGTTGCATGATTGCCAGTGTCCCAAGCACTGTTCTAAGCACTTTAACTATTCTAAGCCCTTACGACACCTTAGAAGGTGGATGTTCTTCACATTTTACAGAGCAGAAATGTGGGGCACAAAGAGGTTAAGATCACTGAGTCAGGATACAAGCTCTATTAGCCTCACTCTACAGCCTCTACTGCTGGCCTATCCAAAGAGGCTAAGTTACTGCGAGAGATCACCCAGGTGTTCAGTCAGTCCACGTTTGAACCCAAGTCTGGCCGACTCCAGAACTGAGCTCTTAACTAATGTGTGGAACCCCTTCCTGCCTATTTTCCAAAGTCTCATCTCATACGGCCTTTTAATCTCTGCCTCCTTGGAACCCAAAAGCTACTTCCAAGTATTTGCCTCCTTACCCTCAACAGCTCTGCTTTCCCCTCCCCCGGGTGAGACAAAGTTTCTCATTTCTAGTGTTTCCTTCTCTTCTTTGAACTAAAGGAACCCATAATTCTCTGATTTCCACGAGAATCCCTACTTTGAAGGTTCTTTCTACTCCCTGCCATTGATCGCGGAACCACTTAGAAATTCCACCGAACAGCATCGCTAAACTACATTTCCCAGATTGCCATTCTCACCTGGAAAGAGAATAAAAATCCTATGTCAAACCATGTGGCTCCTATTTTGGGGTCGGAAAATCTGGTCACTAGCTTGGATAAAGATTGGTATGCCCATAGACTAATTCTTCTGGTGCAAGGCTTACATGAATTTCCCAGGCCTCAGTGATTGGGGGGGGCGCGGTGGGGGGAGGGGTATTGGAGGGGAAGGTATTTCAGCAAACAAAACCTTCAATTAGAGACAGAAATGAAAACTTGGCCTAAGACTTCTACAAGATGGCTGACCCCTGCCCGGTAGATATATTTTCTTTCTGCCAACAGTCCTTACCACCACCACTCTTTCCCTCTCTTCACTTCCTTTTCCTTCCCCTTCTCCCAGATTCTTCACTTAATTGTACCATTGTGCCACTCCCTTGCCCCCCCCCCACTCCATGCCCGCACCCACTCTTTAACTGTTTAGTATAAAATCCAGCCCACCAGACTGAGGTTTTCTTCGACCCAAATGTTATTTTCAGAAGGAGCCATTGAGGTTGGGGTGTAATTGCAGCGTTGAGCCTCTGCAAGCCAAGCTGAAAATAATCAGTGAGGCAGATGGGGTGGGAAGAAAGTGTGGTGGCGCTTCCACCAAAGAGCAAGAGAAACCCAATGGATGAGTCAGAGAGAGGCGAGGGCCAGGCTGGGCCTGCTGAGCTTACTGCTGGAAGTTCAGTTAAGGGGACACTGCCCAAGGTGTTGGGGCCTTTGACTGAGGCCCAATCCAAGGTGGTTCCTGGCTGCACATCATAAGTCCATGTTTCCTGTGACAGCTACTAAGCTGCTCTTGCTCTTATTCAGTCGGGCCTTAGCAGCCAGTAGGCCAGACAGTTGGCTCACCCATCTCTAGAGCGGGTTTCTCAACCTTGGCAGTACTGGCATGTTGGACTGGGCAATTTTTATTGTGGGGGACTGTCTTGTGCATAGTAGGATGTTTAGGAATATCCCTGGCCTCTTCCTTCTAGATGCCAGTATTGTGCTCACATGCGCGTGCACACACACACACACACACACACACACACACACACACACACACAGTCATGACTATCAAAAATGTCAGACATACCAAATGTCCTTGGGAGGCAAAATCGCCCCTGGTTGAGAACCACTGGTCTAGAGTGATCCAGGCCCCTAAATGGGTCACATCAACTGTCTCCATAGTGACCTCACTACCTTGCATTACATCTGAATGGTCCTGATAAAAACTATGGGCCAACTTCCATTTCCAATGACAACCATTGAATAGCTCAAACCCAGCATGAGTGCCTACTGTGTGCCAGGCACTATGCAAGATATTGAGAATGAAGTGGCAAACAAGACAGACATGTCCCTCCCTGCCCTCACGGAAACGACAGGCTGAGTGGGGCGAGACAACCGCATGTGAAGAAATGGAGTACAATAAGAAAACCAAAGAGGGTTTCTCACCTAGGTTGGGGATGGTCAAGAAAGGCTCTTGGAGGTCTGGCTGAGTGGCGCGTTGGTTAAGAGTTGACTTGGGATGCCAGCTCTGAGCAGCAGGGCCCCGGTTGAGATCTCACATGTGGGCCAGTGATGCTGCTCCCTCTACAGCTAAGGTGGTGAACAACAGCTCAACCTGGAGCTGGGCTGCGGTGAGTCACCAGGGTCAGTGTAGGCTACAGCCCCTGCTGCGGTGGGCTGCCATGAGCTATCATGAGCGGCCGGCAGTCCGCGTGAGCTGCCTTGGGCAGCCATCCAATGGCCTGCGAGCGACCACCTAACCCGGGAAGAGTGCAATGATAATACCAACATGGGCCAGTGAAGCGACGCCCGCCACAACTAGACTGAAGAACAAAAAGGACAGCAACTTGTCTGTTCCCCTTCCCCCAATTCCCCAGTAAAACCTTTAAAAAAAAAAAAAAAAGCTCTTGGAGGAAATAAGGAATTAACCAGTTGGAGATTTGAGGGTGAGGGAATGTTCTGTGGAGCAGGAACAGAGTGTCCAGAAGCCCTGAGTTAAGAGATGATGTGATACATTCAAGGAACCCAAAGAAGTCTGTCATGGACCAGGCTCAGGATGGTGGGAAGTTGTTTTCTCGCCCCAAAGCTCGCTTTTCCTGTATTCCTTCTCCAGGTTTCTAGCACAAGCATATAAAAACTTAGGATCATATTAAACCATATTTCTCCCACCCACCCCCCATCCTTACTCAATCCCCCACTTAGTCACCCAGTTATCAAGTTTTGTCAGTTCTACCACCAGAATCTCTCGGCAGACTACCTCCTTGTCTCCATTCCCACCACCACAGCCCTGTTGCAGGCTCTCTTCATTACTCAGAAAAATTTGTGAAATAGCTTCCCAACGAGTCATCTTCCAGTCTCTATCTCAGAGAAAGACACAGCTCGGACCATGTCTCTGCTGTCTTAAAAGAAAACCCTGCATTGCTTCAGAGGCTTGTCAGACAGGCTGCTGCCTCCCATGGCTCTTAGGTGCCCTTCATTAGCTGCTCCCGACTACCTCTCACCCCTCCCACTCTCTAGCTATACTGGACCACTAGCCATACCCTGTGGGCCTTCAGACCCCTGGGACTTTGCTGCAGTCTTTGAACTGCCCTTCACCAACCAAAATCACTTGGGAAATCCCCACATATCCTTTAAGACCCAGACAAAATGAACTCATGATTCTCTTCTGTCCCTTCTAAGAAGCCTTCTCGTAATTCTTCCCTCTGTTTTCATTGGGATTTATAATATTGCTGCTTGTTTACCATTTGTCATGTTGACTCATAGTAATCTATTTAAACCTGTCCCTTGCCCCTGAGTAGGAGGGCCTCAAAGGCAGATAATGTAGTGGACACTGTTGGTTGATTACCCAACATCCATTCCCCCCCCTCCAGCTTCCTAAGAAATGTAAGGCACAGTGTACAATATGGTGTACAAGCTAAGCTGTTATAACAAACAGACCCAGAGTACAGAGGCTTAAACAAATCCAAGTGCCTCAGTAGAAGCTGACCTCTTGGCCAGCTCCAGGGGTAGGCCCACCATGCATCCAAAGAATTGTTTCAGGAACCTGGCCCTGAACTGACCAGTGTGCAGTAGAGACTTCTCTGGTTCCCTCATATTCACTCTCCCTTTCTTTAATAACAGAACTGATTTTGGGCCAAGCAAATGGCTGCCTTGTAAGGACTACATTTCCCAGACTCCCTTGCAGTTTGATGTAGCTGTTAGTCCAAGTTCTCACCAACAGGCTGTGAGCAGAAATGAAATGATTGTACCACTTCTAAGCTATGCCCTCAAAAGTACAGTGCATGTGCTTCTCTGACCTTTCCCCTGCCCTTCCCTCTGACTAAGCGATGATAAACACTGAAGCAGACTCCCTGGACCTAGAGAGAGGGAAGCCACATCTGGAGGATGGTAGAGCCCACCTACCAGTCTTAGAAGGCTTTTTTCTGAACTCTTAAGTGATGTAAAACAGACATAAATTTCTATTTTGCTCACAATTCTGTATTTGGAGTGTATATTTAGACTCAGGAACTGTTTCAGAACTGGGCCAGTGACCTAGTTAGGGCCTGTGAGATACAAGGAGAGGTTTGATGGGGAATGCTGGGAAAGAACTGTTTTGTTTTTAAGAGAGAGCTTTGTGGAGCAACCTTCTCTCTTCCTCAGGACATTGCCAGGCCTGGAACTATGGCAGTCCTCTTGCTACCAGCCTAAGAATAGGGTTGCACGCAAGGAGGACAGAGCTGAGAGAATCGCAGGGAAATGGAGTCAGAGTTTCTGGACTAAATTCACGCCCACTGTATTAATCTGCTCAGGCTGCTATAGAATGGGGGGCTTAAGCAACAGAAGTTTATTTTCTCACAGTTCGGAAGGGCCAGAAGTCCAAGATGAAGGTGCCATCAGGGTTGGTTTCTGGTGAGGCCTCTTCCTGGCTTGCAGACTGCCACCTTCTTGTTGTGTCCTCAAACGGCCTCTTTTCTATGTGTTCAAGGAGAGAGAGAGAGAGAGAGAGAGCCCTGGTGTCTCCTCTTCTTATAAAGACACCAGTCCTATTTGATCAGGGCTCCACCTTTATGGCCTCATTTAACCTTAATTGCCTCCTTAAAGACACTATCTCCAAATACAGTCACATCGAAAGTTACACCTTCAACATATGAATTTGGGAGGGGGGTGCACAATTCAGTCCATAACACCTACCCTACCTTTGGGCTTCCAGTTATGTGAGCCAATAAATATCCTTTTGTTTAAGCCAGTTGGATTTGTTTAAGGAGTTGGTTTTTTGTCACATCTTACCCTACAGTGTTTCACTACCTCACAGATAAACTGTAAGCATTTCTCCTTCTCTCTGCCCCAGCCTACACACCTAGTGTAGACACAAGGACCTCATCTCTAGAAAA